>NW_017731411.1:1388993-1436793 GCF_001890085.2 Hipposideros armiger
CTCTCTCTCTCTCTCTCTCTCTCTCTCTCCCCACAGGTTGACCTGGACCAGCTCCTGGCTGTGACTCAGGGTATCCATGTTTGAGCTGCTTTACACATTACACAGGGCCACTCATTTCAAGTTTTCCCCAGGAGACTTCACCTTCCATGGTTCTACAAAGGAGACAGATATACATGGAACACTAGAACTTTAAAAGTAGTGACTGGCTTGGTGTCAGATGAGGGCAATAAATGGGTGGGAGGTTAGAGGGCAGGGTGGAAAAAGTGACAGGATTAAGAAGTACAAATTGGTAGTTACAAAATAGTCATGGCCATGGGGATGTAAAGTAAAGCTCGGGGAATATAGTTAATAATATAGTAATAGCTATGTATAGTTTCAGGTGGGTACTAGACCAGTCAGGAAGATCACATCTTAAATCATACAACTGTCTAATCACTGTGCTGTACATCTGAAATTAATATGAAGTAATAATTGAATGTCAAAGAATAAGTAATAAAATATAAAAATTAAAAAATAAACAGAAGTGACTATATACATATTTTTATAAATATTTGTGTTGTATTTATCTTCATAATTTTTAGTTTACTTTGATTCCAGTGGTAGTTTTTCTTTTCCCAAATTTTCCTTGTAGCTTAGTTTCTTTGCCTTTAGATGCTACAGCAAAAGTATGAGCAACAAATGAAAAAAATAGATAAATTGGAGTACATCAAAATCAGAAACTTTTGTGCTGTAAATGATACCATCAAGAATGAAAAAAGACAGCCCACAGAATAGGATATAATATTTACAAATTGTATATCTGATAAGGGACTTGTACCCAAAATATATAAAGAACTCCTACAACTCAACACAAAAAGGACAACACAACTAAAAAATGGGTATGGTTTTGGATAGATGTTTATCCAAAGAAGATATAAAAATGGCCAATAAGCACATGAGAAGATATTCAACATCTTGTCAGGGAAATGCAAATAAAAACAATGAGATACCATTTCATACCCACTAGGATGGCTAAAGTAAAAGACAGAAAATAACAAGTGTTAATGAAGATATGGATGTATGAGAACCCTCATACACTGCTAGTAAAATTATAAAATTGTTCAGGTGCTTTGTAAAACAATTTGACAGTTCTTCAAACAGTTAAATATAGAATTATTATATGACCCAGCAATTCCACTCTGAGGTATATACATACCCAAGAGGACTAAAATGACATCCACACATAAACTTGTACACAAATATGTATAGCAATATTATTCATAATAGCAAATAAATAGTAATAATCCACATGCCCATCCCCCAGGAAATGTGGTATATCCATACAATGGAACAGTTTTTGATTTATCAATAAAAAGGAATAAAGTACTGATACACAGTACAACGTGAATGAAACTTAAAACATTATGCTAAGTGAAAGAAACAAGTCACTATAGATTATATATTATATGATTCTATTTGCATAAATATCCATAATAGGAAAGTCTAGGAGCAGAAAATAGATTAGTGGTTTAGTAGTTGCCTCAGGCTAAGGAGGTTGGTAGAAAATGGGTAAAAAATGCTAATGAGTACAAAGCTTCTTTTTGAAGGGAGGGAAATGTTTAAAATTTGATTGTGATGATGGTTGCATAACTCTGAATATACTAAAAAACATTGAATAGTGTACTTTAAATGGGTGAATTATTTGAAATTATGTCTAATTAAAATTTCTTTAATTAAAAGTAAATCCACTTGAAGAAAATGACTGCATAAGTAATATTACAGAGAATCTGAAGACACTGCAAAAATTGTGAAGGTGTTACCCAAATGACTGAAGTGAGACTAAAACCCAAATCTTGAAGTTAGCATTCAAAGTCCTATACATTTTAACTCCACCTTCTCAGTCATCTCTTCTTCATACTGTGCCCAGACATGCAAATTCTGGGGTATCCCAGAAATTAAAGTTTAGGACAGGCAGTGGTGTGTTTTAACTGGCTTCAATTGGTTGGTGAAAGTTGGGTGTGTGCATCTCTTCCCAAGTCCACACTTAATGATGACAACTTACTAACTCAGAATCAGCCATCATTAGAGTATTTACACACTGGAAACTAGCAAATGTTACAAGCTAGGGTTTGGTTTGTCAGTTTTGTTGTGGTTTTTTTTTTTTTTTAGAGCTAGTTGTTAAATATACCACTGAGAATAGGATTAAAAACCAGTCTTTTCTGACACAGTATTAAGTGCCTTCTTTGAGGCTGACCCAGAACTTTTAACAGGCTGAGACTACTTAGCAGTTTTGTCTTCCAACTAGTAATTTACCATCTTTCCAATATGACTTAGCTGGATACTTAGTAATTTTATATCATGGCACTGCTCCCAATGTTGGTCAGTTCTGCACTCCCTTCACAGCTTATGCCAAGCCCACATACCACCTGTACTACTCGCTGTTTAATCGTTTTCTTTAAATTGCCTTGGTTTTCTTACATACTTAAAGATGTTTTCAAAAGGAAACTAATGGTTAAGACAGAGGGAACAAAAGTGCAAAAAGCAGAAAGGGCCATGACCCCAGAGAAAATACATTCACTCTGAGTTAGAAGACAAAGCCAGGAATAGCCAGAATATAGAGAGTGAAATGGGTCTGACATTTATCATCTCAGGGGTTCAGAAAAACAGCTAAGTGAAGAGAGTGGGACATGCTTAAGGACAACCAGTCTACAAAGAAAGGAGGAAAATATTGGGCCAGTTTGGTGCATAATCTTGGGATAAGAAATCTGAGAACATTACTCAGATCAGTGAAGCTACTTTGAGGATGAAGCAGAGGGGACTGATGGAAGCATGGAGCCGGGGCTGAGAGGGTTACTAAGCAAGTGCAGACTATAGGAGAAGCTGATCTAGTGCTGAGATAATGTGCGGTGGTAGATTAAGCGAGATGGAGCTGAAAGGGAGGACATGGGAGGAGTGAAAGTTTGGAAGGGGGTGCTTGGAAAGTTAAGAGTAGGAAGGCTAGAGGCAGAGATGAGCTGATAGATGGGAGAGGGGCTGCAAAGGCGCCCCACCTGGCGGGCTGTGGTATCAGAAGGACCGCAGAGCACTGATGATGGAGAAGAGTGGGCAGAGAACATACCAACCATCATATAAAGATGAGAACCTCCTCCTTCGGAGCCTCGATAGTGAACACATGTCAGTGTCAGTCAGCATCTGGTGCCACCTAAATTGACCCCACATGTGATAAGCTGTGCACACACCATGCTCTAGTGCACATGCATTCACATGTACCAATTGGTAATTATATCCAACAAGGGATCCAAGGTTATTTGCTTGACCTCTTCCTAGGGGAAGCTAGTTGGTATCTAGTCATCTTTGAATTCCTTAAATCTCTAAATGTTCAAATGCATTTCATAGTCAAATACAGGATTTTGCCATGGAGCTATACAAAGCTTAACATTTTGCAAATTCCTGGGCCTTTGCTCTTCTCCTAAATTGAGATCATCTGAACTTTGCTGGTTGCTATTATAGTTCTACACAAACACCTCACTAAGAAAAGAGCATGAGAAGGAATAAGTCCAAAGACAGGACTTCAAAACAGCAAAGAAGAGAGAGGCAAAGTAAAGAGAAAGGGGGCAGAGAAAAAGAATCACTAACCTAGATCAGATAGTCTGTCTGTAATTGACTCAATCATTATTACAAATAGTGACAGTCACAACTGATTGCACCCCAGTTCCTCTGCATCCATTTTTCCAGTCCTGACCACGCTGAAAATTATTTGCTATCCTCATTTTAAAGATGAGACAACTAAAGCTCAAAGAGGTGAATTTCAGCTTCACTCTTAGTAATTGGCACACCTGCGTTTCAAATTCAGGTGTACCACATTGCCGCCTCTTCCCCCAGTGTCCGGTGAACTCTATTAAATCTTACATTAAAAGCACATGTTTTGAAAAAATACAATTTTATCCTCAATGACCGTTATGCCAAATGTCATGTTGGGGTTCAGCTCCCAGCAGATGAACACAGGGTCCGGTGAGGCCGAAAAGGAACAACAGAGCCACAGATAGGAGGTTCATACCACTATGTTCTCGATGGCGGCTGGTCGAGACATGAGAAGCAAACATCCGCCAATACCCCAACAAGGGGTCTTCCTGCTTCATAGGTTCACTGGCGGTTGGGAGAGACACAGAAAGTAAGGTCCGCACAACCCACAGCATCCGCCAACAACACCCGCGCTTGCTAACACAGTTATATACAAAACAGTAGTGGCTAATGGCCAACTGACCACAGCCAATGGCCAACCAGTCACAGCTGACAGCCATCCAATAACCGAGCCAGCAGCCTTCCAGGTGAGGATGAGAGCCTGGGAACTGCTCTCCTGGCACTCCATCCCAACAATGGCTTTATAGTTTTCTGAAACCATCTGCTCTCTAAGAACTGCTTAGAAAGGGTAGTGGATATTGTGGATTGCTACCCAGCACTTATTGCCTCTTCTTCCTTCCCATTTAGGTCTGTACCATGCGTCCCATGGGTCTCAGGAGAACCTGATGCCACCCTCAACTCTAGGGGGTGGTCTGACTGGGCTAAAGGCAAACCCATCCTCCTTGCCAGTGACGGATTCAGGAATGAACATTTGACCTAATTCTGGACAAGGAGGCATAATGAGACCTGCCAGAGGCTTTTGGGAAACTTATTTTTGTCTGAAGAAAGCCCCAGGAAGTCACTTTTTCTCCCAAAGGATGTGAGCAAGCAACTTGTAAACCTGATTGTTGCTGGCAGCCATCCTGAAGCCACAAAAGGAACCAGTCTCAGGATGAAGCTTAAACTGTGGCTTGCAGAGCAGAGAAACAGACGTGAAACATGTAGGTCTTTGGAAATATCAGGCCACTGGAAGCAACACTGAAGGCCACCCAACACCTGAACTTCACCTTTGTGGGCTAGTAAATTGTGTTGATTAAACACAAATCTATTTAATAACTTCTTTAACCAATTTGAATTTGCTTTTCTGTTGTTACAGCCCAAACCACCCTAATTGGATACTGATAATAATATAGCCAATATGGTAGGTCCAGATGAAAATAAGAGGCAGAGGGTGGGCATAAAATAAAGCTGAAAATGTAGCTGCCTGGGGATAGGAGACACCAGATTAAGGACGAATTTACCTGGGGTAAATTGCTATCACAGTATCTTTGGCACTACCTCTCCTTATTAACTTAAAGCAGTGATTCTGGAGGTGTTGTTCTGGGACCAGCAGCATCGGAAACACCTGGGAACTTGTTAGAAATGCAAATTCCTGGGCTGATCTCCCCAGCCTTAGTGAATCAGAAACTCTGGAGATGGTAGCCCAGCCATCTGTGTTTTAATAAGCCCTCTAGGGGACTCCGATGCTCAAGTGAGAACCATGCCTCTAAATGAAGGTGAATTTGACTGAGTAGTTCTCAGTGTTGATGATTAGCACTTGATTTGAAGTGGAGCTTAGAGCGTGCCATCTTAATCTCAGGCTTTGAATGTGGGGGACAAAGATCCTCATCTGTGCGGGGTCTTGAGTCACTGAGTAGCACTTCTGGCAAACAGAATCCTGTGCATATTGATCTGAAGCCAATTTGGGGGGTGATTAGGACAGATTTACTGCTGTTAAGAAACCAAACTTTAAAAAGCACTGGTCCACCCCGCAGAGTAAATGTGAACAGTTTTATTTGGTACTAGAGGCACATAGAGAAGTGTGGTATTTTCTAACTCTTTAAATTGCTACTTCTGGAGTGTTTTAAGTGTAGTTCTGTGCTGGCTAAGGACAGATTTTTAATTAATGTATTTTTTTTCTTGATAAGTGATTTTGTAGTTTGACATTTTTTTCTTTAATATGCAATTGGGTGGGGGTGGGGGGCTTAATGCTTTATGCTCCATGAATATTTCTGTAGAGCAACCTGCTCAGAGACAATTATTTTAGCAGTGTTCTGGGAGTGATGAGTATCATTAACACAGTGTGATCATGTTAAAGGGAAAGTGTCTTTCACCCAGGGAATCGAACATGTGGTTAGTGTCTTGCTAATTAACCCATTGCCCTTGAAAAGAGAATGTAATTAGAAGCAAAAGCAATTAACTCCTTTCAGGTGATTTCCCTTGCATTCCACTTCCATCCTAGAATGGGGATTCCAGAAGGATGTAAAGGACAGAAGCAGATAGATTGTATCAGGAGTTCTAATGAGGCCACTGTGCCAAAGAGAGTTAGTTGCTGCTGCAGAATGTAGGGAAACTCTCTCTCTCCATGACTGTGTCCTGTCCCTTTGACACCTCAGAAACATCAAGAGACATGGCCCCCAGGTCAGCATCTAACAAGACAGGTAACTCTATGGGGGGAGAGAGGGCACTTATCCCCGGTGACTCCACATTTCATCATCTGTAAAATGGCGATAATTATGCCCTCCTCAGAAGCTGCTATCAGGATTAAATGCAATAATTGTAAGAGAAAAAGATTTATAAGCTTATAGTGCTAGACGTGCTTAATGGATTATGATACTTCTTGATAATCACCACTTGGATGGCTCCTTTGTGGCAGTTTCTCTTTCTTCCACCCAGAACACCATAACATGTATGGTATGTCTCTGTATAGAAAAGATAAAGATAATCAAAGAGATAGAAAGCATGATATATAGTTTCAGGTCTAAATAGAGTCACATGAAGTTCCTAAAAATTGCAATTCCAATTGATACAATTCCAAATGAAGACAGAAGTTATGCTCAGAGTGCATCTAGATGAGGCAAATGTTAAGGTGTCCAGAAATGATGTCCAGAGGGTACAAAAATAACCAAAGAATTGGGTGATGTCTACAGTTAACCAAGTGAAGGAGGAGATGAGGAAACATGTTCCCACAAAGCAAACAGGTGCCCACAGGTGCAAAGGAATGTATGCAGGAACTGCAAAACATAGCCCACTTGGGGAAATGCAGATCAGTCAGTGTGGTTGGAATACAGAATGTGTTAACTCAAGAGACACATGAGTCTCTTGAGGAGTATTAAGAGGTAAGCTCAGAGATGGAGATAGAGCCTGTTTCAAATAGCTTGGTTTGCACCCAGTTTTAAGAGCCTATAACATACTCACAAAAACACACACACTCCCATGCACACACACACATATATACATAAAATCATAGGGACTGAATATAAATGAGAGACAATGCCAAAAATAACCAAATTAAGTTGTTTCATTATCTGTTTTGACTTGGCTTTTTATTAAATTAGATCTCTCTTGGTTGAAAATCCTTGGCTCTTGGTTCATTGGGTCTGTTCTGCACCGGTCTGTACCAATTACAGCACCCACTTCACCAACTCCTATCCCACCCATCCTCACTTTGAATTAATGTGGTGAGCATGAATTTGGGATGTTATCTTGATGAAAATAAAAAGACACTGAAGAATTTTGCCTCATATTTGCAAGTTTCATCCTTCTGGAACTTTGTGTAAAAACAGTGAAGACATTTGAGACAAAAGGCAGGTATATAGATTAGCAGGTGATTTCAATCCTGGAAAGAATAACTCTCATGTTTCCCACTTAGATATTGGGTAGAAGGTGGTATCAGTTACTGAAACAGGTAATATTGCAGGGTGAGCAGGGAATGGGAGGGAAGTATGTGATAAAAAAAAAGAATTGCTTTAGAAATATTATATCTGAGAAGCCCAGAGAATATCTAAGTGGGAATGTCAACTAACAGATGGGGATGCAAATAGAGATTTGAAAGTCATCAGTATAATGGTGATGGTCAATGATGTCAGGGCAAATGAGTTTTTTTCAGAAGTGAATGTACCAAAGAGAATTAAAAAAAAAGGAAGAAAATTGGCTGATGATAAAATCCTGGGGAATACCAATATGGAAGGAGTGGGTGGAGGAAAAGTGTTATTGGAAACACTAAAAAGAAATGGCCACAAAGTAGAAATATAACCAGGATTTTATACTATTTCATATGTCAAGTGAAAAGAGAGTTTCAAGAAGTAAACAATAGTGTTAAATATTAAAAAGAGATCAGTTAAGATAAGGACTAGGAAATGCCTATGTGATTTCATCAAAACTCATCATTAGTGGTCTTGACAAAAATTTTTTAGTACAGTAAGGAGGGAATGTTCCAGAGTTCAGTAGATTGAAGTATTAATAACTAGAAAATTTCTTCATATATTTCACAAAAGAAATAATCTCTACATCTCATCTCTGCAAAACCATTCTCATGTTTGGAGGTTCTGCCTTTAATCAATTTTTCTCATTCTGCATGCTTGCCAAAATTTTCAACATCTGCCACAACTCCTCTGCAGGTGATATGATAAAATAATGAATCAGAACCTGGCTTTGTGCATGGTTTTCTGTGAGAACCCAGTAAATGCTTGGGCTTTATTTTCCTGTCTGCAAACTAAGGAAGAGATTGAATGCACTGGATATCTGAAAAAGTGAAATTGGAAAACAGAAGATAAAAACATAGATACAACAATAACCAGGGTTATGCTTAAAAGGATTCAGTCTTAAATCAAATAAGAATACTCTCTAACTTCTCTCAATGAAGATATCAAATACATAACAACTTTATGTAGGTAAACTACGGTTAAAATGACCATTAAAACTGTTCTACATAATGCGTCCTGACTACAAACATCAGGAGACAATGGGTTAATCCCTAAAGAAGCTATTTTATATGTGGGGAATAATGGCTGTCTTCCCACGACCTGTATGTGACAGCTCAGTATGAGAAGTTGGGTGAAACTCTCCTCTTTACCTCTTAAAGTTATCTTACTCTTCAACTTGGCTTTGGCCAGCCTATTGCGTCTGATAATATATTACAGGTAAAGTGAGTTCCAAATTATACTGAGTTTAGAATTGCAACTGGTGAAAGGAAAAGATTTGCTAGTGATAAAAATCTAGGAGGTGGTTCTAGTTTTACGTAAGATGAAGTAAGCACCCTCCATATGGACTTTCTCACTGAGTGCAGCTATAAAATCTGGACAGAATGTGTGGGACTCAGGAAAGTAAATAATAGTAAGAAAATTAGGAAAGAAGACCGACATGTGAAGTATCATTGAACTAGGCATGGGTTTACCATTTTTTTCTTCTGGTATCCTCCAACATGGAAGTAAGGAAACATGAAACTAGTGGGGATCAGGTGAGGTGGGGGGGGACTTCAGGAGAAGCCCTCTGGTTCTGTATTGGGGAACAGGAATGAAATATCCTAACACTTAGAGAGAGCGGGGGGAATCTCCCATTTTGCTTTTCTTTTTCACTTATCTTATTTTCTTATGTTCTTGCACCCTAGCCTCCAGGTAACACTGTGGTGCCTGCAGTGGCAGTAGCAGTAGTGGAAAAGGAGACAGACCCAAAGAAATCTAAAATTTTGAAGCAGGAGAACCTTCCTTTCTGAACAAAGAAGTTGTGGTCCCAAGAGGATGGAGCTCTGTTCCCATTGCTCTTTTCCTCTATCATTTGACTTAGTAGGCACAGTCACTGGAAGTGCATGGCAGAACAAGGTAAATTAAGCCCCACTTCCTGGCCATAGAAAAAGTGAACCCCAGGAAGTCTAAAAGTACTACAGTAATCACAGTGAGGAAGGAACTCAGAAAAGGGACCCAGACCTCATAATGTTATTTATGAATTCTCAAGCTCAACACACATATGAATCTTATCCTAAACATATTACACAGGCTATGAAAAATGGAATAAGAGATAGATTACCATCCAGGTCCTAAGGCACTCATACAATGGAGTACACACCTGACTGAGCCACATAGCACTGCTTTGAACATGTAACCAACATCGAAACTACAACCCAGCAGGTTGGTAACATCAGCCTCAATTCATCTGGTTGATTGCAGCTAAAATAAATACATTAATATCCTCCATGGGATTTACGTAAACCCAGAGTCTCATAAGATAATATTCAAAATGATAAAAATGCAGTAAAAACCCCAAATACTTGACATACAAAGAACCAGGAAAATGTGGGTTCAGATGGGAAAAGACAATCAATAGCAGAGCATGCTGCGATAACACAGATATTGGAATTACCTGACAAAGACTTCAAAGCAGCCATTATAAGAATGCTTCAAGAAGGAAGGATAAATACTCTAGAAGTAAATGAAAAGATAGAAAGTGCCAGCAAAACAATAGAAGATACACAAAAGGACAAATTGGTAATTTTAAAACTGAAAAATAAAATATACAAAATTTAAAACACCCATTGAGCGGGACTGATAACAGAATGGTAATACCAGTGGAAAGTCAGTGAACTTGAAGATAAATCAATATAAATTATCCAATCTGAACAACAGAGAGGGAAAATAATTTCAAAATTAACAGAGACTTGGGGAACTATAGGACAGTACTAACAGGTCTGTCATTTGTGTCATCAGAGTCCAGAAATAGAGAGGAAAGAATGAATTACAGAAAAAAACATACTAGAAGAATAATGGTTTACACTTCCCAAATTTGGCCAAAGATGTAATCCTATAGATTCTAGAAGCTCCGTAAATCTTAAACAGGATGAATCTAAAAATCCATGCCCAAATTCATTATAAACAAACTGATAAAAACTAAAGACAAAAGAAAAATTATTAGAAGCAGAAAATTTTTAAAAGTAAGCACTTAGGTAAACAATGATTCAAATAAATGTAGATTTCTCATCAGAAACAATGGAAAGTATTTAAAAATAAAATAATATTTTTAAATTGCTGAAAGAAAAGAACTGTCAACTTAGAATTCTAAATCCAGTGAAAATATCATTCAGGAATGAGGGTAAATAAAGACATTCTTAGATTTGAGAGAGAGAGAGAGAGAGAGAGAGAGAGAGAGAGAGAGAGAGAGAGAGAGAGAGAGAGAGAATTCATTCCCAGAAGATTTACCCTTTAAAAAAAAGGTAATTCTTCAAGAAGAAAGGAATGCTACCAGAAGAAAAATAGAATATCTGAAATAAAGGAAGATACTTTTCTGCTCTGTATATAAGGAGTTTGAAAGTCGCCACTCTGTTCTAACAAGTAGAAAGCTGAACAAACTGAAAAATCAACTCTTCTTAGATCTTTCAGAGAAATAAGACCACAGGTCAAATTGCTACCCCCAAAATTGGATAGTCAGACAGGCAAATACAAAAAATCACAACTTACCAGAGCAAAAACCTCCTTGGGAACCAGGACCAAAGTAGGAAAACCTAACCTGCTATTGAAGAATTGCTGGAGGCTCAGTGTGGACAAGTCTGAGGGATAAAAACTCCAAGGAACCCAACCATAGAGGAGCATCCACACTATTGTGAGTCTTACCTCCAACAGCTCTACCAGGTTCCCACAGTGAATACTGGAGAAAAATCTCATGCTTTCAGCAGAAAGAGAAGAAAAGGAGCCATTTTGAAATACTCCAGAGCATTCTGTTCTTCTTAACAACACATGACCTCAGGAGAAAGTATTTTTACCACAGCCTAACCTTCTACAGTTTTATTAGAGCCTAACTGACCTGGGGAAAGAGAAATATTCAACTCCAGCCTCCTCCTCCTCCTCCTCCAGCCACCCTTTCTCATCTAAAAGGTGGGGAGGGAGACACGGTGAGAAGCAACAGTGAAGTTCACAGCCTAGGTTCACAGGCTCATCAAAAGACTGAAACCTAACCATAAGACTATAGAACACTTCCCCACTCCCTATAACTTACCACTAAATTACTAAAGGCCTATTTACCACAGTTCCTTTCACCTGGAACATCACATTCTCTTCTCAGGAAAAAATTACAAGGCACACTAAAAGGCAAAAAAGATGTTGTTTGAAGAGAATGAAAAACCATCAGAACCAGAGTCAGATATGGCAAGAATATTGGAATTATTGTACCAGGAATTTAAAAGCACTATGACTAATATGCTAGGGGTTTTGATGGAAAAAGGAGACAACATATAAGTCAGATGGATAATTAATGCAGAAAGATGGAAATTCTAAGGAAGAGTAAAAAAGAAATTCTAGAGATCAAAAACACTGTGACAAAAATGAAGAATGCCTTTGATGGGCTCATTAGTAGATGGAACATGGCTGAAGAAAGAATCTCTAATCTTGAGGATACAGAAACTATCAAAACTAAAAACCAAAGAGGAAAAAAAGACTGGAAACTTAAAACAAAATGCAACACCTAAGAACTGAGGGATAACTTCAAAACATGTAACATGCATAATGGGAATACCAGAAGGAAAAGAAAGAAAGAAAGGAACAGAGGCAATATTTAAAGCAATAATGACTTGGAATTTCCCAAAATAATGTCACACACCAAACCACAGATCCAAGAAGCTCAGAGAATACCAACCAGAGTAAATGTCAAAAAAACTATACTGAGGCATATCATTTTCAAACTACAGAAAATCAAAGATAAAGAAAAAAGTCCTGAAGGAAACCAAAGGAAAAAAACACCTTATCTATAGAGAAGCAGAGACAAAAATTATAACTGACTTCTCCTCAAAAACCATGCAAGCAAGAAGAGGGTGAAATGAAATATATAGTGTTGAGAAAAAAAACAAAACACCTAGAATTCTGTATTCTGTGAATTTATCCTTAAAAAATGAAGGACAAATAGGTTTTCTCAGACAAATAAACATTGAGGGAATTTGTTGCCAGTAGACTAATTAACCTTGTAAGAAATGTTGAAAGAAGTTCTTCAGAGAGAAGGAAAATGATATAGGTCAGAAACAAAGATCTACATAAAGACAGAAAGAGGGTCAGAGAATAAATAAATGAAGGTAAAATAAAATACTTTATTTTTCTTATCTGTAATTGACCTAATATGTAACAGTTTGTTTAAAATAATAATAGAAACAATGTATTGAATCTATCTATATGCTTGTGTATAAGTGAAATGAATGACAGCAATAATACGAGGTCTGACAATTACGTTCGCAAACTTGCCACCGTGCGTTTACACTGGCAGCACTGTACAAATAGCTCAGTAAGGTCTCATAACCTTGGTATATCAGTGTCTCACAGCTGTGTTCATGTCAATGAGTAGCGGTGTCTTGCTGAGTAGCGTTCATTATTATTGTTGCGTGTTTTTGTGTGCCGTGATGAGAATGTCTGAGTTTGAATTATAACAACGAACAAACAAATTTCTTGTTAAACTTGGCAAGAGTGGACGTGAAATCAAGGACATGTTTGTCCAAGTTTATGGGGATAATGCCATGAAGAAAACAGCAGTGTACAAATGGATTAAACGTTTTTCCGAAGGGGGAGAATGTGTCACTGATGAAGAGCGGTCAGGGTGGCCAGTAACGAGCAGAACTGACGAAAACATTGCAAAAATTTGTCAAATTGAGCATCAGAATCGTCAGCTGACTGTGAGAAGCATAGCAGACCAAGTCAACATTGATAGAGAAACAGGAAAATAACTGAAAATCTTGGCATGAGAAAGGTGGGTGCAAAAATGGTCCCGAAGGAACTATTGCATCACGACAATGCACCAGCTCACACGGCACTGTCTGTGAGGGAGTTTATAGCCAGTAAACAAATAACTGTATTGGAACACCCTCCCTACTCACCTGATCTGGCTCCCAATGACTTCGTTCTTTATGCAAAGGTAAAGGAAATATTGAAAGGAAGACATTTTGATGACATACAATGACAGCTCTGATGGCCATTCCAGATAAATAGTTCCAAAATTGCTTTGAAGGGTGGACTAGGTGCTGGCATGGGTCCATAGCTTCCCAAGTGGAGTACTTCGAAGGTGTTGGTGGTGATATTCAGCAATGAGGTATGTAGCACTTTTTCTAGGATGAGTTTGGAAACTTAATTTTCAGACCTTGTAGGTACATATTTCTGGCAATACAGAGATCAATTATTCTGGAAAATAATGAGCTCAAGTTGAATAGTGGCCAGTTACTTTTAGAGAGAGTATTCACTAGTTTTCCATGATCTCCACTACTCCTTTGTTGTATACATAATATTAAAGCAAAGTATCAGTGCTGATTATTATCTTCAACTATAATTTTTTATAGTAGGAAATATTTTTCTGTTCCCTTTTGCCAATCAAAAGCAGGAAAATAAAATATGGCTAATTCCATGTAATTTAAAGAAAAATGGGACTAAGAACTCATTTACATTGCCTGTCTAGCCACTGTAGGCATCTGAGTTTATCCCAGGGAGAGCGAGCCTAGCCAGGAACTGGATTCAAGTTCTAGTCTTAGTTCTGATTTAGTGCAAAGGGACTTCTGAGAAAAGTACACACTCCATCTTGACCTCAATTTAACCTCCTATAAAATAAGTGTTTTTGTATAAGTTAGTGTTTGTTTGTAAGAAAAAACAGTTATTAATTGGAGGATATCAGATGGCATGAAATTGATTTGAAAGCTGAGGAGCCAGGTTCAAGAAATGATAAGGAACCGGTAGTGCAAGGAGTGTGGCGGCAGCAACTGCAGAAACAGACCTATAACAGAGCAAAATAGGGCAATGATGCTGCCATAGACCAACCCCAACCATTTCATTTGCTTTTGCATTCCTTGTTTTCTATTCCAAGTTCCAGCATGTGGTTGGCTACTTTTAGGGAAGGTGGCCTTTTACTGGTTGCATCAGGCCAGAAAGCAGACAGAGCTGAGAGAAGGAGCCCCAGAAACCTCTTTTATCGTCAACTGCAGAAGAGACGACTGGATTTATATAGCCTCAACAAGACTATACATAGTGGGGGAGAGGTAATTCCTCAAAAAAAAAGTGGGCTACTATTGGAAAATATATGCTTCCCAGGCCAAATAAATGGCCCCTAGTAGATTACACAAAATCTTATATGGACCCTAAACATAAAAGACATAGGGAAGTGCAGCAGTTGTATTTGAAGCATCGTAAGAAGTCAGGAGTCCTATCTACTCTCAGACCCCTCACTCTGCATTAGCCCCTGAAGTCTGTCTGCTGACTCCCTGAAGCCCAGGGTAAAAACCACAGGACAAGATTATCTGTAATGTTCCTTGAAGCTTCAGTTTTGTGATTTGAAGAGCAGAAAAATTAGTCGAGTTTCCACTGGTTGACTGGGCTCAGAGACTGTAACTACACAATGTCTGCAAAATAAATTTTGACAGCCAACCGATCCATGAGAATTGTTCCCCTGGGAAGTGCAATAGCACCAGTAAATCATTCTCATTGAGTACTGATGAGAGGGACTGGCTTCCAGGTTACTACCATCAGAGGCAGAATTGGAGACAATGACCTAGTGTTAACAGATGAAAGTCTGCTCATGGCCCCTTGCAGTGCTGGGTCCTCAACACACATGGAAGACCTCTGCTATTGGATTACTAAGTGTATCTCTATGGCCCACCTCTCTCATGTACATTAATATGTCTCCATCCTTTGTTTAGCATGGGAGTGAGAGAGGGGAAGAAAACAGGCACTCATGGCCTCTTGGCATGAGCCATCAGCAGGAAGACATGAGAATGTGAGAAAAGAAATATCATATTTACCAAAGATTTGTTTTGAAACACCAGCCACTTGGGCTAGTAAGCAGCTGGCAGCATATTATAAAACGATTACAATATTTTTTAAGATTTTTATTACAATATAGCTAACACACATTATATTAGTTATTCAACATTTATATATCTAAAGAAGTGATCACCATGATAAGTCCAACAACCACCTGACATGGCACCATGCTATCACAATATTATTAACTGTATTCACCATTCTGTACATTACATCCCCATCACTTATTTGTTTTACATCTGGAAATTTGGACCTCTTATTCCCCTTTAACTTTTCCCCCCTTTAAAAAATTTTTCAAATACAGTTGATATTCAATATTATTTTATATTAATTTCAGCTGTACAGCATATGGTTAGACATTTATGCAATTTAAGAAGTGATCCCCCTGATTAGTCTAGTACTCACCTGGCTCCATACATAGTTATTACCATATTATTGACTATACGAGGACTGACAATTCAGTTCGCAAATTTGTGGCAACAATGTTGCTAACCACTTTTTGATATAGAAGGATTACTCATTATGAATTTGTACCAACTGGACAAACAGTTAACCAAGTTTACTATTTGGAAGTGCTAAAAAGGTTGCATGAAAAAGTTAGATGACCTGAACTTTTCTCCAACAATTCATGACTCTTGCATCACGACAACACACCAGCTCACACAGCTCTGTCTGTGAGGGAGTTTTTAGCCAGTAAACAAATAACTGTATTGGAACACCCTCCCTACTCACCTGATCTGGCCCCCAATGCTTCTTTCTTTACCCAAAGATAAAGGAAATATTGAAAGGAAGACATTTCGATGGCATTCAGGACTTCAAGGATAATATGACGACAGCGCTGATGACCATTCCAGAAAAAATGTTCCAAACCTGCTTCGAAGGGTGAACTAGGCTCTGGCATCAGTGCACAGCATCTCAAAGGGAGTACTTTGAAGGTGACTGTAGTGATATTCAGCAATGCGGTATGTAGCACTTTCTCTAGGATGAGTTCATGAACTCAGTTGTCAGATTGTTCATATTCCTTATGCTTTACATCCCCATGACTATTTTGTAACTATCAATTTGTACTTCTTAACCCTGTTACCATTTTCATCCTGCCCCCCCAAAGCCCCCTCCCATCTATCAACTGGATAAATCTAGTACATATCTGATACCATACATAGTTATTATAATATTATTGACTATATTCCTTATGCTCTACCCTACATCCCCATGACTACTGTGTAACAACCAATTTGTACTTCTTAACCCCTTCCCCTTTTTCAGTTTTGTGATTTGAATGTTCTCTGTATCTCTGTGTTTATTTTGTTTTTGAGATTACACATATAAGCTCATAATGACATTGCATCTGTCTTTCTCTGTCTGACATATTCCACTCAGCACAGTACCCGCCAGCTCCATCCACGCCGCCCGCAGATGGCAAGATCCCATTCTCTTCCGTGATTGAGCAATATTCCAGTGTATATATGTACCTCCTCCTCTTTATCCATTCATCCTTTGGTGGACACTCAGGCTGCCTCCACATCTTGGCCATTGTGAACAATGCTGCAATGAACACATGGATGCACACATTGAAAGCATTACAATATTGAACTAGTGCTATGCTAATAGCATACACAATAGTGCAGAAAGCTCCAGCTGCAGAAATTATTAACTGAAGATTTCAGAATAATTTATTTTTTTCATTCTGAAAATACCCTGACCTCACACCATTCTCTTTACTAAGCCTCTGGTGGCACTGGTGTTTCCACAGAAGGACACAGGAAGCTCAGTTGGCAGATCAAAGTTTTCTCTTTGCAAGAGTGTCCTGTTTATTGCCTCATCTTAATTTGTTCTTCCTACATGACTGTGCTGCACTCTTCCAGGTGAAGTATCAGTAAGAAGCTTCACCATCTCAGAGGGAACTGAAACATTAGAGGAGCTCTGATGTGATGTTACAAGGAGGCTGTCTCACCCAGAGTTCAGATCTCCAGGGAAACATACTCCTATCTTCTTAATCACTTCCATAGTCAGGGACTCCTAACTTCACTGTCAGTAAGGAACTCTGCATAACTACCTTCTGAGGACAGGTCACTGAGATTGGTTCTCAGAGTCAGAGTAAGACACCAAACGTTCCTCCACGTGTTTTCCAGGCTGCTCTGCCCAGCAGGTGGTGTACATCAAATGGAGCTGAACAGCACATCAAGGAATAATGCCTTCAGATAGCTGACCTTTGCCCTTAGACACCACGTGCCATCCCTGTGGCCATAAGGATAATAAGATGCCATACATGGTGGCACAGGCATTGAAGACATATCAAGATCTGGATATGAATCCCAGCTCTGCTGTGTGCCAGCTTGATTAGATGACCTTGACAATGTTCAGTCATCCTGTTGTTTCCTTTGTAAAATGGAAATAAAAACTCATTGGACATATGAAGAATTAAAGGAGATGATGTATGTTGCAAAGAGCTTCTCCCAGTGCTTCGCACATCATACATACTCAAAAATGGTAACTTTCCTTATTTCCAAACGTACCCCACAGATTGCTGAACATTAAAATTTAGCCTAATGGTTCTCAAAGGTGAACATGCAATAGAATCACTTACAAAAAATAGTCTGTACTTTACCCCAGTTATGGGTCAAATTACTGAGGATGATACCAGGTAGTGTGTGTGTTTGTGTGTGTGTGTGTGTGTGTGTGTGTGTGTATTAAGCTTTCCAGGTGATTCTGATACAGCTAATCTCTGAACTAAAATTTGGGATCCACTGTGTGTAATTGAAAAATACATATTATGTGATTGTGGTTTTGGCTTTAATTACATATATATATATATATATATATACATATATATATATATATATGTATATATATATATTAATATATATATTCGCATAATATCACATCATCTAAGATGTAGTGAGCAGAGGAACAGAAAGGGGGACACATAGAGTGAAACATAGTGACCATCCTGAAACCTGTCTGACCTCATGTCCACTAAAGATGTCTTTTACTAAGATCCTAATGAACACTATTTCAGATAACTTGCAAATCTCCCATGATTGACTTAGCAGAAAGTGTTAAAACCACATAGCTAGCACTAAGATCCCTTTATTAAATTTAAGCTAAATTACAATTT
This sequence comes from Hipposideros armiger, assembly GCF_001890085.2. NCBI lineage: Eukaryota > Metazoa > Chordata > Mammalia > Chiroptera > Hipposideridae > Hipposideros > Hipposideros armiger. The sequence continues at coordinate 1,407,519 of NW_017731411.1, forward strand.
TTCCATCTTTCCCACATTCTTTGTCCTTGCAGGAAGAATTCTCTGTTGGTAGACAGTTGTAAAAATGACACTCAGGCTGCATTTGCCAGCTCATGTTGGAAAAATCATTCCGAGTGTGACTTTTTATCACATTCATCAGTGTGCTCTGTGAACCAGAAGTCATCTTGTGGAAGTCAGAGTGGATGACTGGTGTGAGTTTAGAAAAACAAGGAAAGTCTTCCAGCCCCTTTTTCCGATTCCTAATGCAGAAATTACCTTCAAAGAATGAACATTTTCCCCCCATGCTTTTCAATCCTGGCCGTATATGGAAATCTCCTAAGGAGTCTCAATAAAGTTTAAACCTGCACCTCGGATACTCAGTGCATTCAGGGTGGGGCCTAATATTTTTTAAAGTATTTTTTAAACCCCTTCGAGATTCCAGTGTGCAAGCAAAGTTGATCATCACTGCTTCAATTAATCTCAAAATCTGTTTAAAAACAAAACAGAAAAACACATTAAGGAATATTCTAAGCTCTTAACAACTTCTTATACGTTAGTGTTTTTGATAGTTTCTTCTGAGAGGTACTAATGTAGGGTTCCCAAATAAAATACAAGATTCCAAGTCAAACTTAAATTTCAGATAAACAGCAATCAAGGGACATACGTATAACAAAAATTATTCATTATTTATTAGAAATGCAAATTGATCTGGGTTACCTGTATTTTTATTTGCTAAATCTGTCAGTCCTATCCTAAGGGCCTCAGGAAGAGAGGAAGCAAACTTCCAGTAGAATTGGGAGAGGAAAGGAGCCGTGGACATCTGTTGGTTTTGCTCTCATCCATCCCTCATTCTTCTTGGCGCTACACTTCAATTTTTCTTGAGGAATACCACTTCCCCACTCCGTGTGGTTTAGGTGGACACATGAGCGAGGCCTACCATCAGAGTTGTCCTTCTCCCTTGCCACTGTGACCAGCACAGGCATGGTGGGCATTTGAACCAAGCCAACCAAAGAAACACCATACTTCTGTGTGACTGTGGGGGGGACGTACTCTTTCTACTAAGACGTGAGAAGACAGACTCTAAACCTGGAGCTACTGGTGGTGTCCTTATGTGAAGGATCTTGAACACAGCCAACAAGAAGACAGCAGAGCTGAGAAATGAAGCGAGACAAGCCTCAGATCTAGTCTTGCCTGAAATCTGCATCTTGTACTTTATGCAATGCCAATCAATTGATTTTTTTTCAGCTTACACCAATTTAAGTTAGTTTTCTGCCATTAGCCCCAAGAATCCTGAATAATACATATAATGGTACAGATTGAGAAGCTGGAATCCAAAGGCAGGCTTTCACCTGTCTTAGCATGTTCTTTTATCCCTAAGAAACGGTTCTTCCAAATGCACCAGTATTTAATTCCTCTCAGTAGCTATCACTGACCCACATGGTTCCTAATTCAATATTGCCTTCTCTGTACCGCTCATAGCTTGTCCTTTCTATCATGGGACTTCTCAGGTATTATAGCTATTCACGCATCTAGCTCTCCTAGATAACTTATTTGTCTTTGCATTCCCAGGCATGGTCTGGCACAGAATGGGTGCTGAATTAATGTTTGTCAAATTAAATTGATGGTGTAGATAGGCTGTGATGATGATGTATTCAAATGCTACGTTGAGCCACAGGTTTGGCCTATGTCAGGGGTGAGGGAAGGCTGTGGAGGAGAGAGCTGACTTGGATCATGCAGACAGTTCTCTCATTTGCCATTCCTGCATGTGCAGAATGGGGCTTAGGCTTTGGGATTTGTGCTTAATTTAACCCCCAATGTCATCAGACAGGTTTTTTTTACCAAATTAATATACCCCACATTCATTATTCAATTTTCACTTACATTCTAGAGTTCAGTAACAATAGTCATTTCCAGGTTATTTCCTTTCTTTGGTGTGATTCTCAAAAATGGAAGAAAGGGGATAATTGATGCTTTCTTTCCTCCATAGAAATCATCTATAGTTATTGAGTGGCACTATATGAAGAAACACAAAGAGTTTTTTTGTTTTCGTTTTTGTTTTTTGGAGAGGAAATGTAATAATGGTATACTCCTTGGCTTAACAGTGAACAATGTGTTCCTGGTCAGCGCTTACATCATTGAATGTTCTAAAAATCACAGTAACTCTATTGGGAAAATGGAAAGAAAGGAAGCAGGAATTGGGGTGAGAGTTAATTCTTTGCTTATTGCAACAGGAAGCCAGTTGATAATGTCTATAGTTGATAATATGCCTGTGTTGCTGCTTCTTGCTATTTGCAACATGGAGGCAATGCCAGAGTAGAAAGCTAAAGGAGTTCAAAGTGGTTGCCTCTGGGACCAGAAGGGGACAGACAGTGGAGCAGGGGACAGACAGGGAGATGAGGCGAGTTGGGTGGAAAATGTACTTTTCTTCACAAAGAGATTTACTATACAGCTGACGCATGATATGGTGGTTTCTGATATTGAATGGGTTGAAATGCATGACAATCCTAAAGAGATAAGATGTTGCTCAGAATATGGAGTTCTTCTGCTTGTGTGAAGATTCAAGTAGCCCTAAAACCCCCATCACCTAGTTGAAGAGTCCTGAGTCAGTTTTATGGCTGTGTCTGCAACGGCAAGGATAAAAGGCAAAACCCAGCTATGCCGAGTTTTGAATATTACAGTTCTTGGCTTCCCATTCAGATTCAATGCCATGAGGACACAGTCTCCTGAAAGTATTATATCTGACTGTCTCCATGTGTATCTTTTCAGGCTGGCACAGAAATTTCTTTTGAACAACCCCATGCCTCATTTAACTATGATGAAAATCAGCCCCCCTCTCAAATTAAACTGACTCTGAGCACAGCACACTCTACAGGGGGCCTCAACCTTGGCTGCTAAGAATGCCACACAATTCGCTCCTATGACAGTGGCTTCCGATAACCAACATGGCTGTTAATCTGTCAAAACAGACTTGTTCTTAAAGTCATCAGTTAATCCTAAATGAAACCTTAACAAGGCAGGAATCTCTCCATCAGACAAATCAACCCTTTGAAGTGGCATGGGGTGCCATGGAGCTCCTGTTCAGAGGATTCCCTTTGAGTGGGTAGCCTCTCATCTTGGGAAGACGTTACAGGTAATGTCAATGGCTGTCTGAGGAACTTGACTAGAAGCTGCCATTGCTGCAACTGCAAGATAAAAACTCTCCACGTTCTTCTTTAGAACTGCCCATCATTCATTTTCTCTGGGAGATTTGCTTGCCAGTTAGGAAAACAGTCTTGAGCAGAGTGACGGGAGTAATTACAGAGGAAGAAACTTCCTGACACAATTATTTTAAATAAAGAAGCAGAAAAACAGGGAAAAGAAATTATGCTTCGAAGGTTTGATTTCAAATAGCAAGAAAGGAGGACCATTTGAACTGCTTGCATGAATTTATTTAGTGTCAATCTCCTGACCTAAAGGGGATATCAGGATAAGATAAATTCCTGGGAGAGAGCCCCATCTGACTGTTGCAATGCCGTGGGTCCTGGACAGACTCCAGGAAGTCTGAAATCCTAGTGGAGGAAGAGAGCATGTGTTTATGAGTTTCCTTTTTCTTCACAGAATCAAAGGATCTTAAATGCTGAGAATTCATTCAAGGCCACCCAACACAATGCCCCTTATCACTTGGTCTTGCTTTAACATTAGTATTTCCAATGATGCAGACTGTCTGCATTCCTAGGGAATAGTACCTATTTTTTGAACAGCTCAATTTGCTGCAAAGTTCTCCATGGATGCTGAATATAATCTGGTTCCGTGTAACATTCATAGGGTGGTCCTAGTTTTACGGCCTGGCATAACATAGTCATTTTTAACTCCTCCTCTTCCTTCTACTAGTCATCTTTCAACTAGAGAGTGCCGTCATGTCAATATTTCTCTAAGACAAACACCCTCTGTATTTCCAATTGTTGCTTCAATTGGTTGCTTTGCAAACAGTTTTTCATCCTGATAATTCTCCCTGTAAACAGTCTCTAAGGCATTACTGTTACATTTACAAGCTATAGCAAGCATCTGTGGCAAGCTGGTTTCTTAACCCTGAGAGGAGTGCTGTTTGCAGTCATGCATCACTGGAGCCATTGTGAACATTGTACAAGCATTATTTGTTGTGTATAATTGTTGCAATTATAAAGTGCAGTGACCACCTTGATTCCTTATCCAGCATATTTCACAAATAACGCAGGGATGGAAGAGTTAAAAAGAAAGAGCAAGAAATATCCCATAGAACATTTGACCATTATTTCATTATGGCACCAGAAATTACCCATTCAGTTAGTAAATTAGCATTGATTAGAGAATAACTACAGGAAGACAGAACCATGTGGCAGCATACTGTGCATTGTTAGCTATCCTTGGAAATTCTGCCAGTTCCCTGGAATTATGCAGAAGTAAGCTAGGACCTTCCAAGGCACACAAGCAATCTGTAGCTTTCTCTTTTCGTGTTGCACAGCAGCACAAATGATGTTCTCACATAAGACTCTGGGTGGGCCTCTAAGGCATCTGTGTGTCACCACTCATGATGTGCCTTAGAAGGTGCTCAGTGCCTGGGTTTCTACGTCCAGTGGGTTCAACCCCATTTTACTAAATTGACTTGTCTCAGAGGTTAAAAATCAGTCAAACTGGTGTTGACATGGTCTTTGATTCTCTTCCTTCCAAAGACTAATTTGACCAGCTAGGCTTCCATTGATCTTGATCCCTCCTCCCTTTGCCAATATTGACACTGGAGGACAAACAGTGTCTCAGGCACAGAGCTGTCCCTTTGCCTGAGGCCCGCAGCCCCAGATCAGTAATGTTAAAGCCCGGCACACCAGCAGAGGTTAAAAGATAAACCCTTGGTGTATTGAGCTGTGTTTGTGTTTTGACAAAGTAGAGAGCTTAAGGATGTGGAGGACAGTTCATTTCCCCTGTCAGTGTCACTGAGAAAGACAGATGTGTTTGGGAACAAGAGCCAGAGAGCCAAGAACCTTGGCGTGAGGCCAAACCATCTTGTCCACATCAGCAGTTAAGAGAAGCGACTCCTAGCACTCATGTTGCTGCAGCTGACTGATGAGAGGCTGCGATGAAATGCAGGGCAATAAGACTGTTGGACTCTGGCCTGGTGTCCATAAAGCACCAAAGTCACCACCCCTGTGATCCATCCAAACAGAAGGCTTGGCGATCAGTGAGTCTGTGACCCAGCAGAACCGATGGCTTGGGGGTTACAATGATGGAATTAACCAAGACCTTCTCATTGAGTTCTGTCATTGCAAATGGCCTATTTGGCAGCATCGTTGTGAGAAATGGGGCCGGACATAGTACCACCCTGCAGAGACACACTAGGTGAGTCACATCAACTGCTTCTCAAAGGCATCATTGATTTCCTTGAATTGGATCTCTTTCTGTGCTGCACACCAGCTTGAAACAATTTCATGTTTCCAGGTTGGGAGGACAATGAGTGCAAGGCTCCCAGATGGATATTTAATTATATATATATTCTCACTTAAAATCATATATCTTCATACATATATATATATATATATATATATATATATAATGTCTTATTTTCATAATTCATATATAAAATATTTTAGGTATTTATATTAGTGTGTACCAGAGTTCATTTGTATTAAAATAATTCATGAATGTCATCCTCTTCCCTATTTATCATCAGCATCTTAGGGGCAGGAGCTATGTCTTGCCCACCTTTGAATTCTCCCAGACTATTTTAGAATGGTTTCTTGTATATGGTAGATGCTCCATCAGTGTTAGTTGAATTGCCATTTCAGTTCAATGGGTCCATACCTATTACTGCTCAATGCAGTCTCCTTATAACACCATTTACTCTACCTAATTTCCTGCCTATTGTCTGGGTTAGCTTATTTGTCTTCCTTATCCCACCTCTTTCATCCCCTTTTCCCAGGAGAGGAGGTCAATTTCTTTCTTCCCCATATCATCTTCCCACAAAAAGGAATTTTTGTAGCTACTTCTTATTTCAGCATTTACTCCATAACTCTCCAGGAAATTACTTAAAACATCATCTGCCAAATACTCCCATTTCGAGGCTGAAAGTGATCACTCAGTTTTATGAACAAGGGAAACAATTTGCTTACTTCCCTCCCTAAAACTTGAAACAGTAGAGATTAACTGATAGCAAATTGTACTTTTCATATGGACTTGGCAGTCTTGAAATTTTTCATCCAAATAGATAAATATCCCCTTCACTAAAATATTCAGCATTAGATGTAGTCTCTACTCTGCCAATTTGGTTTATTTCTTTCATTTGTCATGACTAATAAAGAAGAAATGCCTTTCTCCACTATTTCTGCCTACTCCCTCTCTAGTTACTGCTGATGCCCAGCTGGAAGAATGCAATGATATATATTCAGTAAATATTTTCTTTTACACCACAGAAGCATTCCTCCATGAAATTAATGCTCTTAAAAATACTCATGATTTATACTTTGAGTTTCTAAATCATTTTGCGTATTAGCATTTTAAAATGCTTAATTAATATGTACAGTGTCCTGCACTAGTAAATATCAAATATTTGTCCATTAAATAAATGAAAAGCCTATTTTAAAGATCCTTCATCATGCAATTCAGCCCCCTCTGCCACCCCCCAGTGTGTCCTTTTTCTTCTTTCTACCAGAACAAGACTGAAGATAGAGATGAAGGAAAGTAAGATGTCCAGACCAGCAGAACTTCAGATATACAGAAGCAGGAAAGGAGAAAGAACACTGCATCATGTACTTGGCCTAATTTAATGTTCTGTATCTACCCACTAGGAAATGTGAGGCAACCTATGATCCTTAGTCAGGGTCTGTTAAAATCTGTATACCTTCCCTGCAGAAGAAACAAGATGGTGGAAGAAGTGAATCTATACCTCCTCTTCCCTAAAATGTAGTTCAAAAGTTAACTCTTGAAAAAAATATTCAGATTTACATCCATCCTCACTTGCAAAACTGGAAGTGAGTTCTTCATTCTTTAAGCTCCCACATAAATTGCCAGTTATTTACCTGTGGAATTTAGCACTTTTTTAAGATTATCACTTTTTTGTTTCAGCATTTTATTGAATAAATGTAATACATTGGGAACTAAAGAACAGACACTCTGATGTACATCCCAATAGAATTAGTAATTAGTAAAAAAAGGGACAAATGAACAAACCAAAAGCAATTTTAATGAAGGTAAGTAAAAAACAAGCAATTGATTAATAGGCTGTGGTAGTGACTTTTCCATATGATATTATTTACAATTACCATTTCTTGAGCCTGGCAGCAGCAGTTTACAGATAATGTGAAATAGAATCTTAGGAACAACCATATGGGTTAGTATTCTCAACACCATATTAATAGATATTAAAGTAATTTATTTCAACAAACATATATGGAGGACCGAATATCCTCTATAGCTATATCAACAATGCAAAGGGAATTCTGGTCAAGATGGTGGAGTAAAAAATTTATGTGCTTGCATCTCTCTCAACTACTTCAAAACGACAACCAAACTACATCATTGAAAATTGCCTGAAGTCTAGCTCAACAGAAGTCCAATAACTAAGGATATACAGAAGAAGCCACATCGAAACTGGCAGGAGGGGTGGAGATGCAGAACAGGCTGGTCCCCATACCCACTTGTGGTGGCTAAAAATTGGGAGGGATAACTCGGCTGCAGAGATCCCCCCTGAAGAGCGAGTGTTCCAGCCCCACACCAGGCTCCACAGTCCAGGGTTCCAGTGCCAGGAATAGAAGTCCCCACAAATTCTGGCTGTGAAAACCAGTGGAGATCATAGCTGAGTGCGATGGAGGGCTGTTATTGTCCCAGACATTCTTCTTTTTTTTTTTGTTTTTAATTTTTTTCATTTATTTTTTTTATTAATTTCAGGTGTACAAAGCAAAGTAATAGACATTTAAACCCCTCATAAAGTGATAACCCCCCCCAAGCTACTACCCTTCTGACATCGTTTATAGCTGTTACAATACCATTGGCTATCTTCCCTGTGCTGTACTCCACATCCTGTAACTAACCAACATGCTGTACACCTGAAGCTGAAGTAGAATAATATTGAATGTCAACTACAACTAAATATATAGGTATGTACAGACATTCTTCTTAAAGGGCCCATGCAGGGGTTTACTTGCTGACAAACTTACTGGGACAAAAAGGAAGAAACTGAATTTTCTGGCTCCAGGGCTATGGCTGGAGGGATAGATTTCTCCCAGAGAGAAGTGTTGGCAAAAGCCATTGTGTTTTTTTTTAATTAAAGTTTATTGGGGTGACAATGGCTAGTAAAGTTATATAGGTTTCAAGTATACAATTCTGTAATAATAACATCATCTATATATCACATTGTGTGTTCACCACCCAGAGTCAGTTCTTCTTCCATCACCACATATTTGGCCCCGTTTGCCCTCATGTAACATCCCACTCCCCTCCACCCTCTGGTAACCAGTAAACTATTGTCTGTGTCTGAGTTTTTGTTTCTTTGTTTGTCTTGTTCCTTTGTTGCTTTCAGTTTTATATGCCACATATGAGTGAAGTCATATGGTTCTTGACTTTATCTGTCTGACTTATTTTACTTAGCATAACAATATCAAGATCTATCCAGGTTGTTGTAAATGGTACTATTTCATCTTTTCTTATGGCAGAGTAGTGTTCCATTGTGTATATATATCACATCTTCTTTATCCAATCATCTATCAAAGGATACTGGTTGTTTCCATATATTGGCCACTATAAATAAAGCTGCAATGAACATCAGAGCACCTATATCTTTACAGATAAATCTTTCAGATTTTTGGAGTAAATACCCAGGAGAGAGAATGCTGTGTCATATGGTAATTCTATTCTTAATTTTTTGAGAAACCTCCATACTGTCTTCCATAGTGGCTACACCAATCTGCATTCCCACCAACAGTGTATGAGGGTTCCTTTTTCTCCACAGCCTCTCCAGCACTAGCTATTATATGTCTTGTTGATGACAGCCATTCTAACTGGTGTGAGGCGATATCTCATTGTGGTTTTTATTTGCATTTCTCTGATGATTAGTGATGTTGAGCATTTTTTCATATGTCTATTGGCCATCTGTATGTCCTCTTAGGGAAAATGTCTATTGAAGTCCTCTGCCCATTTTTTAATTGAATTGTTTCCTTTTGTTGTTGTTGAGTTGTCTGAGTTCCTTGTATATTTTAAATATTAGCTTCTTATCAGAGGCCTTGTTTGCAAATATCTTCTCCCATTCAGTTGGCTGCTTCTTTAGTAAGTCAATTTCTTCATTTAACAAATATTTATTGATTTTATACTCTGTGCTAGATACTGTTTTAGGCACTTGAAATATATCAGAGACCAAAACAGACAATAATATAATATATTGTTAGAAAGTGATTAATACAGGGAGAAAAATGCAGTAGAAGTAACATGGAGGTGACAGAAATATGGGTTGCAATTTTAAAGTGGGTGGTCAGAATGGGCCTCATTAAGAGAGCGATATTTAGCAGAAGGCTTTAAGTAAGTTCACCATACAGACAACCAAGGCAACAGAACTCCAGGAGGAAGAAAGAGATGATGAAAATGAGTAAATAAGAGGGAGCCTCGTGTGGCTGAGAAATGGGAACAAAACCAGTGTGGTTAGAACAAAGTGAACAAAGCATAGAGTCATAGGAGGTGGGGTCAGTGAGGCAGCTATGGTCAAGTTGATGGACCTTGGACTTAATTCTGAGTGTGGAAGAAAGCTATTAGAAAGTTTTGAGCAGAGGAGTTATTAAGGTTGGATCCTCTGAGAAGCAGAGGTCAGGATGGAATTAGACACTCAAGAGGATTTATTGGGGAAAGCACCTGTGAAAGGAATAGGGATGGGGCTTGTTAGGGAGATAAGAGTAAGTTGGGATAGACTTAAGACCACAATGTTAGCCTGACACCTGTGAAAAGAGAGCAGACAGGAAGGAAGATGGGTTAGGAGGAGCTGGAATACAGCTCCGAGAAATTCAAGAGCATCCCCCAGGTGAGGCAGCAGCAGTCTAGACCTAACGTCCTTGCTGCACTCAGTGTTTAGCTGGGAGCAGCCTGAGAAGAGCATGAATACTAGGCAAATCCAAGCATATGAAAGCTGGATGCTATTTCAACCACCTTTCTCTTAGCAGGTTCTCTTAAAGGAAGATCTGAACAACACCTCACCATGGCTGCCAACAGGAGTGAAATAATCTGAATTGCATATATAAAAGATCATTCTGGCTGCTGACAACAGACTGTATGAGACCAAGAGAGAAAGAAAGGAGCCATCTATCAGGCCACTGAGATCATCCAGGTGAACATTGAAGGTAACCTGGGATAGAGCCATGGTTCTCAAATGGAAATGATTTTGCCCCCCTAAGGGACATTTAGCAGTATCTGGATACACTTTTCGTTGTCACAACTAGGAGTGGACTGTGCTACTGTCATCTGGAGGCCAGAGATGCTGCTAAACATCTTACCATACCCAGGATAGTACCCACAACAATGAATAGTGTAGCCCAAAATGTCGATGTAGAAACCCTGGTATATTGTAAAAGTGATGCAAGTTAGTGATTATTTTCTCAATATTTTTGACAGTAAAACTGACAAAATTTGCTGATGGATTAAATATGAGTTGTGTTAGGAGTGCAAAAAAATAAAAGAAAAGAAAAGAATATAATATATTAAAACAAATAGAAAAGGAGTGCATGTCAAGATTCCCTGAATTTTGGCCAACTCCTAAAATGATGGTTCCAGGTTTGTTTATTTGTTTGTTTGTTTTACTTAGTTTTTTTTTTATTTTTTAATGGAGATAGTAAAGGCTCAGAAATAAAAGTACTTTTAGGGATGTGTATGAATTAAGAATTTTGCTTTAGATATGCTTAGTTTACATGCCTATGAGACATTCAATTGATATCAGATAGGCAATATGGAGATTCTTGTGTTTGAGACACTGGAAATATAAATTTGGGAGTCATCATCATATAGTTGGTATTTAAAGCCATGGGACCAAAGGAGTTCATCTAGGATATGAGTATTCAAGATGAGAAGAGGTCCAGGTTCAAGTTCTAATGCACTTCTGCATGTGAGGTCAAAAGATGACAGGGATCTGGTCAGTTGAGAAGGGACATCTAGTGGGTCAGAAGGAAAATGAAAAGAGAGTGGCATTTGTTCTGCAAGCAAGAGGAAAAATGCTGCTGATGGTTTAAGCAAGATGAGGAGTGACCACTGAACTTGGAAACACGGAGGTCATTGTTGGCCTTGACAAAGATAATGGCAAGAGATGATGGGCCTGTGCCTTGTTGCCATGACTGGGCTCACAGAAATGGGACAGGGGAGAGCAGCCAGAGGGAAGCTGGGAGGACTTGCTGAGAAGACAGTGCTGAAGAGGCTGGCACAACAAGCGTAAGTCTCCAAATTTACTAGGTAGCCATTACTTACCAAGCCCTTTCACATATATTGTAAGGAAGAGCACTCACATAATTAGAGCTCGACATGATGAGAATGCCCTCAAGAAGAATCAAGGGCCATTTACAGAGGATCCTGTAGCAGCCATTTTTACAGTGAAAGTGGATGGATTTTTAAGTTTAAAAATATTAATAAGATAGACTCTGTGATCAGTGCCCAGAGGATAACAGTCCTTCTACGCATTTTCTATTTCATGCAAGAGACAGGCCATAGACTGTTCGAGTGAAAAGTTCTGCTGAGTTGTTGAAGGCTTTTGGGTAGCTCCACTTGGGAACTCATTAGTTTATTCAGTTAAAAAATAAATAAAATAAAAGCTTTATAATATTGATGTACCTAGCTGGCCTGACTGAAGACTTAGGTAAATTAGCAAAGGGGCCTTCCCCGTCTCCCTTCCCCATCATCCAACCCTCCAACACGCAAACATACCCTAACCAGCCATCATATTTTCCCCTTTAAAACTATTTTTTTAATTTATTGGAAGTTTTGCTTGAGAATCCAAGGTACAAATCTATACTTCTAAGTAGGAGAGTTTTTTTTGTACTGTCAAAATTGTATTTCCCATGTTAAAATTTCCTTCAGCTGCAACACCACAGAGCATTCACCTAACTCAAAAATGCTCAGAAAATAGTGAAGGAAGCAACATGGAAAACCCTTTCTTTGTTCTGGCCGCTTACAGAATAGACCAAGGGCAGACAATGTTTTTTAAAAGCACCAATTGGCTGGATTGGAGATGCTATTCATTTAATTCAGGTACTAAATTAACTAAAAATCCTTTCTTTAAAATATAATATGCCTGATGATGAACAATGGCCAGAATTTTCAGCTAGTTGGTGTTTTACTTATTTTAAATTCCTCAACCTTTACAATTAAAAAATTTTAAATCTCCCAGCAAGAAACTCAGTTTTAAGATATGTATCAGCCATGGAAGTAAAACTAAATGGATTTCCCATCTCCTCTCTGGGCTAGGTGCCAGAATTAGTCATTTTATTAAAGAAGTCTTTTCACAGTGCTTCCGGGTGACTTTCTGTTTCTTTTTTCAGGGACAGGAATGTCACAGTGTTAGAGAGGAGTTAAGACCAAGGCTCTGGATTCGGACAGTCCAAGTTCAAATCCTGACTTTGTGTCTGACTAGCTGTGTGAATTTAAACAAGTTGCTTAACTTCTCCATGCCTCAGCATTTCTTCTATTTGAGAAGAACTAATTATAGCAACAATCTCATAGAACTGTTTAAAATTTACACGAGATAATGCTACGTACAAAGAAATTCCCCCCCCCCTCTCTCTCTCCAATTTCCAGTGTATGCACATGGATGTTCATCACCTACTCCATGCAAAAGCTGTTTCATGGCAATAACCCTAGAACCCAAAGAGAAATTTAAAAAACTAAGAAACAGAAAATATGTTCTTATAGTAGCTCTTTCCCTTGTGCCAGTCTTTCTGTGCCTCAGTTTGTCCATTTGAAAAATAGAGAATGGTTGCTAAGTTAGGTGAACTCTTCCCTGTGACTTTTTCTCTTTCAGAAATATCATACCAAGTTGTTGCTGAAGTTCATATCTGTAAGTAGAGTTAAAATAAAATTTTATTTAAAACTCTACTGTGGCTTGACCTGAATATTAAACACTACTATAAAAATAATCCTAGAACCAGAAAAACATATTTTGACTCCATTTTTGAAAGACTTTTAAAACCCAAATTTTCAATAATTTAGCAAAAAAACCCCCAAATTTCCCAATGTACATATTTATCAAAACCATTCTAATTGCCAATTTATCACAATGTATGAACTGAAAATTATATATTGTGTTAAAAGCAAAAGAGGCAATTAAAATATGGCTTTGTCAGCCTATACAGCATTATGAGGGTAAATGCATAATTTTCTGACACTTTTAATGTATATAAAGTAGTTCAGCGAGCTTATCCCCATTTTGAACCTTTTGAGGTTAGGGAACCCCAAGTGGAGAGCCATTTGCCTATAAAACCCTGAGTCAGTGCTGATAAAGCAATAATAGGCTGGCCCACAATTGTATAAGTAATAACGATATTACTAATCATTTACAACAGCCCACCAGGGACTTCGGAAATAACCTCAAAGCAATTAACTAATGACCTACCTTTGATTATATCTACAGCTTTGAAAGCAAAAGGTTAAAGTTCATATGCCAAACTAATGTTGAGAGAGTGACATAGCCTCGTGGCCAGCTCCCTTCCTGAGTAGAGCACATAACTCCTACCTGCTTAATCTCCCTTCTGAAGGCACTTCCAGAAGATGGAAATCTTTATAGCCTTTTAACATTTTTATAACGTCTTTTTTTATTTTAATTAAAACTATTGCTTAACATAGAAAACATAAAGGCACAAAGACAAAAAATATGTTTTCCATAACCCCTCATCCTCCCCAAAATTACTTCTAAATTTTTGTGTTCGTCTTTCCAATTTTTCTACATATCAATGTATAATATTTTACTCAAAAATCAACAAAATTTTAACACTGTTATTTCACCTGAGATTTTCAATCACTACATGTTATGAACATGTTTCCATAACAGCAGGTATTTTATATGACTATACATATTTTATTTAACTAATTCCTTTCTGTTGACCATTTAGGTGTTCCAAATGTTTCATTACTATAAATGAAACTGGGACTCTGTTGTTTCATTCAGTTATTAACACCTATTGATAGGCATCCTTTCACACACAAAAAGTCTCTTCTCACTTATGTACAATACTTACATTGATAGGATAAAATTTTAAAACGTGAATCCACTTCAATGACATATACATGTTTTGAAGTGCATTGCAGATATTTCTCCCAAAACTATTGTTTTAATTTTTATTCTCACTGGGAGTATGTTTGACAGTGCTGCCACCAACCCAAGGTTTACCAATATTAATATTTCAAAAACTGACATCATCTGATAGAATTTTCACTTGCATTTCTTCAATTATTAATGAAGTTTCACATAGTAGTTGGTGATTTGTATTTATCATCTATTGAATTACTATATATGTCCTTTGAACATTTGTCTACCAAAATATTAACCTTTTCTTTATTGATTTCCTGATTGACTTATTTTATTTTCATTTCATTTTATTATGACCATTTCTACAAGTTGGTACATACAAAGCTAACCCATTCTTTGTAAAGATTGTGTTAAAATGTTTTATGCATATACACATAATGGATACTTTTACATAAATTGAATCCTCCATTATGGGATTTATAATATATCTTCTTTGCTTTTTCTTGCCTCCATTCAAACTCCTCCCCATATCCATTCACATCCTTACCAGCACAACCCACAATAAGCTATGTTAACAACCTATGTATCTTTTTTACTTTTCTCCAGTTTTTCATAATTATATTTCAACATATATAGATGCAAAAAACACATACAGCATTTTTTCATTTATTGTTTCATAAAAATGAGATTATATTGAACATTTTCTGCATCTTGTTTTACTCACTCAAGGATACCTCATAAAAATTCTGCCAAGGTAATTGGTATAATTCTAATTCATTCTTCTAATAGCTACATAAGGTTCCCTGGGGTGGATGGACTACAATTTATTAAGCCATTCCCCTATTACTGACAAGCACTTTGCTTCTAGTTTTTTGCAACTGTGAATGAGGCTGCAATAAACATCTTTGAGCACATATGCTTACTTATGGGAGTTTTTATTTTGATGGGTAGGTTCCCAGAAAGAATGTTGCTGAGTCAAGGAATATGTTCAATTTATTTTTATTTTTGTGGATGCTGTCAGATTGCTTTCTAAAAAGGCAGTAATCCATAGTTCCACTAGCAACATATAAGAATTTCCTCATATCTGCATTAGCAATAGGTATTATAGCTCTTTTCAATTTTTCTAAGTCTGGAGAGTAGAAACATAGTTTCTACTTTTCAAATAAATTCAAATGACATATGATCACACATAAATTCAAATGACATGATATTATTGAGCATTTGAATTTCACTTCTCTGAATTACAGCTTATTCCTTGGTCCATTTCTTTTTCATTTTCTCATGTTATTTTGTGTAATCCTTGTATACTATCAATTTTAATACTGTGTCAGTTGCATTGTGGATAACTTTTTTCCAAAGCTCATACATGTATATATACTTTGCTTATGGCAGTGCTTCTCAATTTCTCGGCAGCAAAGGACCAATGTTTTAAAATTTTTATTCCATGGCAGATCAATGTTTCATATAATACAAAAATCACACACTCAGATTTCATGACAATGTTAAATTGCTGAACAAGCTCATAAATGCTTACTCTCACTTTCTGTATTTACCAAGACATGGGTTGGTAGCAATCTGTAGATTGGCACTGGTCCATGGCCTGTGGCATCCTTTTATTTGCAATCAAAACATTTTACTTTCATGTCATCATATATTTCCTTCTATAGTTTTTGGACTTTCTTGCTTAAGGGGTTAAAGATTTATTTATAAGAATTCTATTGCTAAGCTTATTCCATTTAAGTCTCTAATCTATGTGGATTTTTTCAAATTTTATTATAGCTTCCCTTTTTAGTCTGGATTTTTTAATGGTGTGGGATAGAGTTCCAATGCAATTTTCTTTCGGATGTTTATCATTGTGGAAGATATTATGGTCTGGCTCACTCAGCAATCACTTCCTCTCCCTTCTTGTTTTCCTTCTTATAAGTATAGAGACTGCAAGGCTAAAATCCTTATTCTCAGGTAAGCTGTACTATGGCTCCATATGTGATGTGCATGCCACCAAGCAGACACTCTCAAGCCAGTCTTGGAACTGAGAGAGCAGCATGAGAAGTGGCTGCATAGAGGGATCTTCATTTTCCTGGTAGGCACAGTCAAGCAGATATTCTGTTCTATTGGGGTAGCTGTGAAAAGTTTCTCAAGTTCTTATATCATAAATGCCAAGCAATAAGAGTAGCAACAATGATACTTCTGCTTGAAAAGACTCAAGGATGTCTGGACCTTCTTCCTGGCTGCATAACATGCAACCATTGTTCTTTCATCTTCCCACCTTTAAAAATCCTTTCCCTTACTACCTAGAATGATTCTGTTGTCGGCAATAAAAAGCCTTGACAAAACAGTCATGTTAAATTATCTCATGTACTGAGATACTTTACTATTTCATTCTTTTGTTTTATTGGTCCATTTGGGATGGATTGATATAAATACATTCATGCCAATATCACGGTGATCTTATCACTGTAGATTTATAGTGAGTTCTGAGGTATGTTTTTAATGTGTTTGTTTGTTTTTTTGTTCCTCTCAAATATTTATATTTCCATTTGAACTTTAAGATAATTTATCACCTTAAATCAACAAATAGAATAAGAAATGTACACACATTTGAGTAAAGCTAAGACTTCCTTGAACCCTAAGCCAAAGTATATGAAGACAAAGACTGAATGAAGGAATAGAAAACGTCTTGGAAAAGCTGAGGACAGTCAAACCAAGATGCTCACAGAAAGCATACTACTCATTGTCCTGAAGAACTTTTGACAAAATAACAAATTGGCAGCACCAGATCCTGTTAAAGATTGTGAGGGAGTGCTGAAACCATGAGGCTTGCATAAAAGTGTATACATGAAGAAATTCAACCCCTAAGTATCCATTCCCTCTCTTTTCTCACAATTAGGCAACTATCTTTTTTCTCCCCCTTTACGAAATGGGAAGTATATTCTCCAAAATGAACTACAGAAGCTTTGGACTTGGGGCACCAGACATAGAGGTGGAGATGAGGGTCCAGAGAAGGAGTCAGCACATTTTTTTCTGTAAAGATCCAGATATGAAGTAGGTTAGGCTTTATAAGCCATATGGTCTCTGTCACAACTACTCAACTCTGACATAGTAGCACAAATGTTGCCATAGATAACAATTATACAAATGGGTGTGACTGTGTGCCAATAAAACTTTATTTATAAAAACAGGTAGTGGGATGCATTTGACCAATTAGCTATAATTTATATCCCCTCTGGACCAGGGTGATACCAAGGGGTTTAAGTAAAAAGTCTACATGCTGAACAAGGAGACTCCTGTCCCTCTTCTACTGAACAACAATTTGGTTTACTTACCACACAGTATTTTCTTCAAGCTCTCATGTCCCCAAAAATGTAAATTAGTAAGTTAGTAAAAAAGGATATTATTCTTTTAAAAACTAAAATCCCCAATAGCAAACATATACAGATGATAATATTTAGTGTCATTGATAAAAAGTGAACTGGTCCACACCCTTTGTTAAGCTCTATGTGCCTGACCCAGTGAGGCTGGGTGGGGAGCAAACTCAAGTGGTTTTAACTCTAGGGCCAAGGAACAAGGCTCATTTTCAAATATGAACAGACAACAAAGATCCTCTGACATTTCAAGAAAACTTCTAGCATAAAAGACAGAGATTAAAACAATCACACAGAAAAGAGACAATGCAAGGAGCAAAAGACAACTTCAGAAAAACTTTAATTAATATCTCTAGATAGACCCATTCACTTTTAGACGCACATTTATTGTTTAATTTTTTAAGATTTTTATTAAAAAACATAGTTAACATAAAACAGTATATTAGTTTCAGGTATACACTAGAGTTATTCAACATTTACATACCTAAAAGTGAACACCGTGGTAAGTCCAGCAACCATCTGACACCATACCACCCTATCACAATATTGCAGACTATATTCCCTATGTTATACATTACATTACCACAACTTATTTGTTTTATACCAGGAAATTTGGACCTCTTATCCCCCTTCATCTTTTTCCTCCTTTTTAAATATTTCAATAACTGTTGACATTCAATATTATTTTACATTACTTTCAGCTGTACAGTATTGTGGCTAGACATTTATATAATTTAAGAAGTGATTCCCCTCACAAGTCTAGTACCCACCTAGCTTCATACATAGTTATTACCGTATTATTGACTATATTCCATATGCTTTACATATCCATGACTATTTTGTAACTATCAATTTGTACTTCTTAATCTTTTCACCTTTTTTTATTTCCCCCCAACCCTCCTACATCTATCAACCAATAAATCTAGTACACATCTGACACCATACATAGTTATTACAATATTATCAACTACATTTCTAATGCTATACCCTACATCCCCATGACTACTGTGTAACAACAAATTTGTGCTTCTTAATCTCTTCCCCTTTTTCACCCATCCCACAAACCCCCTCCCATCTGGCAACCATCAAAATGTTCTTTGTACCTATGAGTTTGTTTCTGGTTTGCTTGCTTATTTGTTCTTTAGATTCCACATATAAGCGAAATCACATTGCACCTGTCTATCTCTGTCTGACATACTTCACTCAGCACAATACTCTCCAGGTCTATCCACGCTGCTGCAGATGGCATGAATCCATTCATTCCATGGCTGAGCAATATCTCATTGTATATATGTACCACCTACTCTTTATCTTTCGACAGACACCCAGGTTGCCTCCACATCTTGGCCATTGTAAACAATGCTGCAATGAACATATGGATGCACATGTCAAAACCATTACAATATTGAAACAGAGCTATACTAATAGCATACACAGTAGTGCAGAAAGCTCCAGGAGTGTCCCTTGTGTGGGTTGTGTGTGCCCTCCTGTTATAGTTGAGCCTTGATTGTGATTGACACATCAGTGGGTGGGATTTACACTCAGGCTGATGGTTGTGGGGTTTGGTTACATCCACAGCTTATAGGCTGCTGTGCAGGGGCTTAACCCATGGAGCAGGATTTGCCCCAGCAGTCTCTGAAGCCTGATGAGACCACCCTTTGGGTGTACCATTTGTGGGGCTAATTGGGTGGTGCTCTCCTGTGATCTGAAACCAACCTCCAAGTATGTTGATTCTGGGGCCTCTTGGGAGGGACTCTGGTTGAAGCCCAGGTCAGCCACTGCCTGTGACTGGCCAGGAACTACCTGGTAGTAGCTACAAAGCAATCTGTGGTTGGTCACTTCCTGTGCTGGCCCTGGAGGTGCATGGAAGAAGCCACACTGTGACCAAGGCAGCTACCACCTGTACTTGGTCTGGGGTGGCTCCACAAAAAGCCAGGACACTCCAAGGCCTGCTGCCACCTGCCAGCTCCCATAAAATTCAACTGCTGATAAAGCCTTGTGTGGCACGTGAGTTAGGTGAGGCAGGGTCACCAGGGTGGGACAAGTTGTGTTCACCAGCTTAATGTAGATTCTGGTTTGGTGCCAGTGCTGAGCCTGGAGATACTCAGCCAATGTCCAAGAGCACAGTGAAGGCAGCAACCACCCATCTGGGACCAGTGGAGCCCTGATAATTGTCCAAGAAAGAGTTGGGTGATTCAGGTGGGGCAGGGGCAGGGGCAGGGAGTCACCAGGGTAGAGTGAGTGGAGTTCACCAGGCCAATAAAGATTCGGATTTGGTTGTGTGAGAGGGAGGGCTCAACACAGGAAAGGTAGTGCCCACCCACTGGCTGCACAGGAGAAGGAATCCACACAGGAAAATGACAACTGTCCCTCCAGTCCTTACCCTGGAGTCACACAACTCGGTCTCTCCCATATGTCTCCAACACCCCCTGAGTCACCGTCCCTCTGCTAAAGCCCAGGGTGAGTAGCCTGTGAGTGAGTGAATCTGTGCACAGACCCATTAAGAGGATGTCTGGGTTTCTCTTAGCCTTTCTTCTCACCCAGATGGGTGGAATCCCCACTGTTTTAAATAGCCAGATATTGTGAGGGCTCTTTTCCCTGTCACTAGTTCTCTGGGCTGGGGAGACTAGTGTGGGGCTGGGGTCCCTTGTTCTTCCAGAAAGAACCTCCAAGGCCAAGATATCCCTCCCAATTCTCAGCCACCACACAGAGGTTTGGGGCCAGCCTGTTCCACGTCTCCACCCCTCCTACCAGTCTTGACACGGTTAGTTATAAAATTTCTGTTTGGCTAGACTTCAGATGGTTCTCCAGGTTGGTTTTCTATAATTTAGTTGTAATTTTAATGTAGAGGAGGAAAACATACTCTACCATCTTGGGTCTTTTCCCTAAACACATGTTTACTGACAGTGAATAGTGTGCCAAATATTTTTCTACATGCAAACAATAGAGTAGTGACTGAAATAGACAAAAATATTTAATTTCATAAAGCTTTCTCCTAGAGAGAAGACAAAAGAGAATAAAACAAAATATAAATACTATTTTTAAAAGAATGATTATAAAACAGAAAAAGATTTATTGCTGATTAAAAAATTGCCAGGTAAAATTATTCATTTAGTAAAAGTGTTGGAAGATACAACTGAAAATATTCCTGAGAAATGAAGAAATTACAAAGAAAATATGATAAAACAGAAAATCAGAAAGTTGACTCAAGCAGTCAAACAACCAACAGATAGGAATTCTAAGAAGAGAAAACAGAGAACATGAAAAGGAAGAAATGATCAAGTGAATAATATACAAAATTCCAGAGTGGAAAGACATTGTCACCAAATGAAGACGCCCTCAGAGTACCAACACAATAAGCACAAATAGTCTACATCAAATGTCTGTGAAATTTCACAATCCCAGAGATGATCCTAAATGTTGCCAGAGAGGGAGACAGGTCACAATTGAAGATTTGGAGATAAAAACTACATCAGCTATCTCAAAAGCAATAACAGAACAATACCTTCAATGTTATATTGAAAATTATTTTCAACTTAGAATTCCATACACAGCCAAAATATTAATAAGTATAAGGTTAGAACATAGACATTTTTAGACACCAAAATCTAAAAACAGAACATGTTTTCTCTTGTACCATTCCTAAGGAAACTACTAGAAGATTTACCACAACAAAAGTGAGGGAGGTAGGACAGAGAGGATCCAACATTTAAAAGAGGGATGAAGGCAAGTCCCAAAATATTTATGAAAACAAGTTGCAGAATATCACGTGGGTTCGTTTTTATGATTTAAAAATCTCCAATCTATGTTGGGGCATGATGACTGATGGCTGCAGGAGAAACGTCCTCAAGAAAAAGAAAAAAAAAAGGTATATCATTTGACAGTTTTCATTTTCATGTGGAAATTTGTGTTGAGAAACATTGGACAAAACTTTAGAAATGCTGGAAGGCAATCGTAGACTCAAGGGAAACCTCACAAATAAAAAAAGACAATTTTTAATAATATGCAAAACAAAAAATGTATACAATCTAGGAAATATAATAATGGCAAAATATTCAGCTTAAAAGTGAACAATATTAACATAGTTATATAAAAACTAATTAATCAATAACTAATTTTGTCTATAACTAAAACACTAAATATGGACTTTATCATCTTTATTGAGGTATAATTTATGTGCAATAAATTCATTTAAATTATATGATTTGGTGAGTTTATAAGAGCTAATTACACCCATTAAACTACTTCTATAATAAAAATATAGAATTTTAACATTACCACCAAAATTATAACCCTTTGCAGTTCATCCCTCTATCTGTTCCCAAAACTAAGCAATGGCTTATCTGCTCTTGTCACTATAGATTAGCTTGCATTTTCTAGAATTTTACACAAATGGAATCATATATTACATTATCCATGCTTTCACTTTCCATGATTTTAGTTACCCGCAGTCAACCACAGTCCAAGAATAGTAAATGAAAAATTCCAGAAATAAACAATTCATAAGTTTTAAATTGTGCACCATTTTGAGTAGTGTCATAAATTCTCATGCTCTGTTCCACCTAGGATGTGAATCATCCCTTTGTTCAGTGTACCCATGCCACATACACCACTTCCCATTCGTCACTCAGTAGCCATCTCTGCTAGCAGATTGACTGTTGTGGTATCATGGTGCTTGTGTTCAAGTAACCCTTATTTTACTTAATAATGGCCCAAAAGTGCAAGAGTGGTGATGCTGTCCATTCAGATAGGTCAAAGAGAAGCATTGTACAGCTTCTTTTAAGTGAAAAGATATGTACATATAGGAGAAAGCAGACAATATAGGGTTTAGTACTATCCATTGGGAGTCTTGGAACTTATGTCCCACAGATAAAGGGGGACTGCTGTGTATACTCTTTCAACTCAGCCATTCTATTCTTAGGAACCTAAGAGAAATGAAAATATATATCCAAACAATGCCTTGTATACAATGTTCTTAGTAGCTTCATTAAAAGAAAACAACAAAAAACCTGAAAGCAATCTAAACATCCACCAACAAGAGAATGGATAAATAAGCTATGTGATGTCCATGTAATAGAATACTATTCAGCAATAATAGCAATAACAATAAAATATGATCAATCAATTTACCAGGTAGTCTTACCTATTTTTGGCAAAAGCTTCTTGTGTTTTCTAGGTGTGTAATCTTTTTTTCTTTTCTTTTTTTTTAGCTGAGCCATCCTACCACCTGTTGGCAGCTCAGTGACAGCTCAGCTCAGGCCAGGCATCAAACCGCTGCGGCTCAGAGCTTGCACTCTTGAGGGAGCTCTTAACCAACTGAGCCACTCGGCCGGCCCACAGTGTGTAATCATTTTATCAGCAAAAGTATGTATTTGTTGATTCTTTTTTTCTAATTTTTATACCATTTACTTCATTCCTTGTCTTATTAACTTCACCTGAACATTGTAAACAATAATAATGTTTGATAATAATGTCTGAATAATAATGCTGATGGCAAGCATCCCTGTCTAGTTCCTAATTTTAATTGAAATGGTTTATGGTTATTATTTCTCTATTTAATTGAAATGGTTTGTAATATTTGCTGTTGATTTGGGGGACATGGTCTGTATTATATTTATTATATTTGGGTCCCTTTTTTTCTATCTATGTTTTACTTAGATGTTTGTTATAAATAGATCTTAAAAGTTTTTTCAGAGTCTATTGATATGTTCAATGTTTTTTTTTTAATTTAATTTGTTAATTTAGTATAGTATGTTGATGAATTTCCTAATATGGACTCTAGAATAAACTTTACTTGATCATTCTTTTGATACATTGAAAAGTCCTACTTCCTAGGACACATTTAACATTTTTTTTGCATCTATATTCACTAGTGAAATTCAGCTAAAATTTCTTTCTTGTGATACCATTTCAGGTTTTTATATTTTATGTATTCTGGCTATATGCAGTGAGTTGAGGTGATTTCTACCATTTTCCATGATCTGGAATTGTTTAACTATTGATGCAATTACCTCTTTTTTAAATGTCAGGTAGAACACAACTGTGATTTCAATGTCTTTTCCAGTGGTGCCTCTTTAATCACTTTTCCAATCTCATTTATTGGAAATTGGCCTACTCAAGTTTTCTACCTCTTGAGTCAAATTTGGTGAATTATATTATATTAGAAAATCATCCCTTTTTCTAGGGTTTTAAATGTATCACCATAGGAGTTTGATGTAGAAATTTTTATGAACCTTTTTATTTCTTCTCGACCTGAGATATCTCCTTTCTTATTTCTAATCTTATGTGTTTGCCTCTCTCACTCTTTTAGCTTCAA
Organism: Hipposideros armiger; assembly: GCF_001890085.2. Classification (NCBI taxonomy): domain Eukaryota; kingdom Metazoa; phylum Chordata; class Mammalia; order Chiroptera; family Hipposideridae; genus Hipposideros; species Hipposideros armiger. The sequence continues at coordinate 1,431,385 of NW_017731411.1, forward strand.
AAGGAGGTGACTTATTTTGTTGGTCTTTTAAAAGATCCAGCTTTCAGATGTGTTTATCATTCCTGCTATTTGTTTCCATTTCAATGCATATTTGTTGAGCAAATATGAATGGTAGTCATCAGTAAATGGCTTGATGTTGGAGATCATCTGGGAGGAAATGTGTTGAGTGAGAAAGGTGAAGGCCTCTTAAGAACACCAATATCTAAGAACTGGGTAGAAAAAAAAAAACACAACACACAAAGATTTCAAAGAAGCAATCTGATAAGTAGGAAGAAAACCAGGAAAGTACAATGTCACAGAAGCCAAGATAAAAGTGTTTCAAGATGGAGAACCTTGTCAACAGTTCCAAATGTGGGGCTTTCTTGCCTAAGGACTTAGAAGTGTTCATTAACATTAGCTATAAGTAGCTTGTGGGTAGCCCTTGCAAGAGTAGTTTCATGGAGTGATAAGAGAAAAATAACAAAACAAACAGATTTCAGTGGGTAGTAGAGTAAGAGAAAAGTGAGAAAATAACAGTTACAGATAACTTTTAAAAGACATTTGGCTGAGTGGTCAAGAAGAGAGAGGACAGTAACTGGGAAAAGGTATGGAATACAGAGGCATTTTTATAAAGATGTGGAAGCCTCAAGCAAATTTAAATGTTGACAGGAAGCAGCCAGTCAAGGGTTGGGTGGGAGATGCAGGGGAGGAAATGCAGTGCAGAGCACAGGTGCAGTATTAGACTCGTACATCAGAGGGTCACCTGTCCCCACATTACAGCAAGACAGGAGGATAAGATGTCTGTGGTGAACGTAGGTGAACCTGCTTTTTCAGAAAGCAAGTCATGGAAACTTGATGGACTCTATTTCCTTGATGAAGTACCTGGCAGTTTCTATTGCTGAGAATAAGATGAGAAGTGGTAGGGTTGGGGACATCAGGAAGTGGAGAAACATTAAAATAGCAACAGTAAGTTTGGGGAGAAAGACCTAGCTTAAAAACCGTAGAAGAATTTTCTGTCAGTGTCAAGAGCCAAGTTCAGCTGGAAACCACACAGTTATGGAGGCAATGTGCCTAGGAATGAAGGTAAACAGATAGATCCAGGGTTTCCTGTTGGTGGGACAGTCCTGGAAGATAACTAGTGTTTGCCAGGAGGCTGTCATAGCTCGTCCACCTTCTCCCCACTCTTCATTCAAGCAGCCCCAACTTCAAAGTCCTCTCTTCTACCTTTTCTATGGGAGCAAAACAAATAAGTTTGGGCTTATTGAGCTTATAAGGGCAAACCTCTTTCTGCAACTCAGAGCTGACTTCCATACTGGAGACCAGAAGAGTGAAGAAGACTGGGGTCTGTTCCCTCTTACTTAGGAGCAAGGCTTCCCGGACAGCACTGGGATTAAGCATCCTCTATCAGAACTACCCTACCAGGGGCAAACTAGAGATAAAAAAGACAATGAACTGATGTGGGTCTTTTGCCACATGAACCATATTTTATTTTTCTCTAATTACTTAAGAATTAATCCACCTTGAATTTTTAATGCTGGTTATTATTAAATTTTATAAAAAATAAATATATATGTACACATTTTAAGAGATGTTATCTATGTATTACTTTTCAAAATTGAATTACGGTAGCAATGTGTAGTTTGACGTTTGCTCAAAAGATGGCGCTAATCAAATGAATGCTAGCTTTATATATATATATATATATATATATATATATATATATATATATATATATATATATATATATATATATATGCCAAAAAATGTGCACACATCTTAAGAAGGAAAAAATGTATTAAAATTGTAATACTCAATATATACCGATAACAAAAGACGAATATAGGTCATGTTTGACTTTTGCAATGACAAAAGGTGCTCAAAGTGGTTACCATCAGCGTCTAGACACTTCTGATTATGGGAAACTATTGCTTGAGAAACACTGACCAAAGTGTCCACTCATATATTGGGTTGTTGGAAAATTCATGACGTATTTTTTCTGTTTTTCATTGCAAAAATGCGTCATGACTTTTCCGACAACCCAATACATTTTTTTGGCACCCCTAGTATATCAAAGATCCTCTAATCGTCAATCTAGTTATATGTCTAGGAAAAAGACTAAATGGATATATTAAAAACCATAAGTAGAAAGTAAAATTTTTCTTCTCCATATTTTCAACAGTGAACATGTACTCATTTAAAACAAGAAAATCAATAACATTTGTTTCTAAAGTCATCACATTTGAACCAATATTTTCCTGACAACAAATTGCAAAAATAAAAACACAATTCTGGTGTCTTCCCATTGTATTCAGGGAGAACTTCTTAAATATTCCACATTTCCAATTTGATTTTATATAGAATAAATTCTTCTTTGAATTTTAAAAACATTACATTTAAGCATATTTACTAACCTGAAATTCTTTCTTATCAAATTTATTTTTAATTTATGCTTGGTCTCAATCTGTTGCCTTCTCAGCTCAAATTTCTTTTTTTTTTTTTAAGATTTTTTTTTTTTATTGGGGAATTGGGGGGATGGGAACAGTGCTGGGGAATTGGGGAAAGGGGAACAGACAAGTTGCTGTCGTTTTGTTCTTCAATCTAGTTGTGGAGGATGTTGCTTCACTGGCTCAAGTTGGCACCATCATTGCGCTCTTCCCAGGCGAGGCAGATCAGTCGCCGGCTTCTGGACGGCCGCTCACTGCGGCTGCTGGCCGCTCACGCTGGCTGCTGGCCACACACGGTAGCCCATGGCAATCCACTGCCACAGGGACTGCAGCCCACGCCGTCGCCGGCGACTCATGGCAGCCCAGCTCCAGTTTGAGCTGTTGTTCAGCATCTTAGCTGTGGAGGGCAGTGTCACTGGCCCTCATATGTGGGATCCAAACCGGGGCCCTTGGCATCCCAAGCGAGTTCTTAACCATCGCGCCACTCGGCCGGCCCTCAGCTCAAATTTCTTACGATTTATCTTTCATCTCCTTTGTCCATGTTTCTTTGAGTTTTGAGAGTACAAAGCATGTGCTAGAGAGCAGTTTCTTCTGTTTATTGCAGTAATATTTTAGAAACAATGTTTTCTTCTTCCTCTTCTTTTCTCCCTTTATGTCATAGAATATCTTTATAGAACCCATATGGTTTGCATTTAATTTCCTCTTCCTTAAATGATGGAACATACATCAAGAACCATTTATTCTAAAACCAGGGTTTTCTCCACACTGTCCACTTGGATGCTGTTAATGTCAGGATGTGAGATCTAAGGCTCCAATTTTGAGCCAATTCAATGATCCAACAATCTGGGAAGAGTGGAGAAGGGCCTGGACCGGGAGAAGTTTTTGGGATTTGGTGCAGTGCTCAGCTCAGACCTAGTGTAGCTCAGCTTCTTTTTAATTGTTTTGGGGAAAGTCCTGCCCCCATGGTGAGAAGACGCCCCCCCCACACACACACACACTGTCGCCATGCTCAAGAACACGTTCCAGCAGCTTTTGCCTCCTGGCCTCTAATCTCCTCTGGTAGCTTTCCAACGCTGTCTCCCAGAGTCTCATAGGAGACCCACCTTCAGATAGAGGGTGAGCCCTGCTACTGCTGGGCCCTGAGCCTGGTGGCCCTGAAGCTCCCGCACAGCTGCCCCTAGATCTGCCCTTCTTTTTCTTCTGGTTGCCATTCCTACATCCCTTCTGTACAGTGCTTAGTACAGTCCCCAGCATGATGTCCATGATCTTGGTCTGGAGACACATAAGAGATTCCAAAAGAGGTTTTTACCTGCCTTGTGCCCTGCTTTCATCTGCACCCCTCATCCCTCCAGTAGAGGGGGTGTTCATGGAGCTTAGGATCCTTATCTCTGTCACTTAGCAGGCCCTCTTGACCTTCTTCAATCTAAATCCATCATTACTGTATCAAGAATAAACTACTGGGCCGTCCGAGTGGCGTGATGGTTAAGAACTGGCTTGGGACGCCAGAGGGCCCCAGTTTGGATCCCACATATGAGGGCCAGTGACACTGCCCTCTACAGCTAAGATGCTGAACAACAGCTCGACCTGGAGCTGGGCTGCCATGATTCACTAGCGACGGAGTGGGCTGCAGTCCCTGTGGCAGTGGGTTGCCATGGGCTACCATGTGTAGCCAGCAGCCAGCGTGAGCAGCCAGCAGCCTCCGTGAGCGGCTATCCAGAAGCTGGCGACTGATCTGCCTCACCTGGGAAGAGCGCAATGATGGTGCCAACTTGGGCCAGTGAAGCAACGTCCTCCACAACTAGACTGAAGAGAAGAAAAAAACGACAGCAACTTGTCTGTTCCCCTTCCCCCAATTCCCCAGCACTGTTCCCATCCCCCCAATTCCCCAATAAAAATCTTAAAAAAAAAAGAATAAACCACTTGGGGGCGGCCGGGTGGCTCAGTTGGTTAGAGTGCGTGCTCTGAACAACAAGTTTGCCAGTTAGATTCCCACATGAGCCAGTGAGCTTTACCCTCCGCAACTAGATTGAAGATAACGACTTGAGCTGAGCTGCCACTGAGCTGCCTGCAGGCGGCCAGATGGTTCAGTTGGTTACAGTGCATGCTATTCACAACAACAAGGTTGCCAGTTTGATTCCTGCATGGAATGGTGGGCTGCGGCCCCCCACAACTAGATTGAAAATGGTGACTGGACTTGGAGCTGAGCTGCGCCCTTCACAACTAGATTGAAGGACAATGACTTGACTTGGAGCTAGTAGGTCCTGGAAAAAACACAGTTACCCAATAAAAAAGAATTTTTTAATGAAAAAAATAAATAAATAAACTACTTTATATTTCCAACATGTGCATCACATCATACTCTCCTAGCTTGTAGTAAAGTTGTGGGTGTCGTGCTTAACTTTACTGTTTTAAAAGGTTAGTGCTTTTAAGCTATCTTCACTAGCTGGATTGACACAACAGTAAATAAAACTTAAATCAGCTCTTTGATAAATAAGAAGTTGGTTCCTCTTTCATTTCTTTGAAAAACCTTGCAGCTTCCCGTGGCAGTGGTCTTATTATGATCACTTTAACTCCGGGACATAGTAAGTCTGAGATCTCAACTTCTTGAAATGATTTTTTTCCATACTTTTCATTAGGTAGCCACCAATAAATTTTAGTACTATTTAAACCCTCCAGTAGAAATAGGACATACGAGAGTTTTTAAACATATGATACTTTATCTCACTCCCTGCTTCAGGAAAAGATGAGATTTCATGAGTCTTAATAGGAGGTGAAATCTTCACCTAGCACCATATCAATTTGTCTTTCACTTAGGGAAAACTGGAAAGTAAAATGTGTGTGTGTGTGTGTGTGTGTGTGTGTGAGAGAGAGAGAGAGAGAGAGAGAGAGAGTGTGCCTAGGAATGAAGGTAAACAGATAGATCCAGGGTTTCCTGTTGGTTTGACAGTCCTGGAAGATAACTAGTGTTTGCCAGGAGGCTGTCATA
>NW_017731411.1:1436852-1442633 GCF_001890085.2 Hipposideros armiger
GAGAGAGAGAGAGAATAGATAGATAGATGATAGATAAATAGATAGATAGTTGATAGATAGATAATCTTCATCCATAATCTTTCCTGCACTATTCATTTTTTGAGGTCATATAATGTTCTTGTATGTTTAGAAATTTGGCCTATAATTTGGATAATATTATTATTGTAATAGCAATACTTCATTGTAGAAACCACATACATTTCTTTGATTCAGCCAATAAATATCTACAAAGCATTGTCTCATTTATTTTTCTCTTAAACAAAAAAAGAGAAAACTTTCTCTTTCAGTATGAAATATTTAATCAATGGTATCGATTTAGAGTTCCAGCTACACAGTAAGACTTAAGTAAATCAATGAATTGTAGAGTTTTAAAGAGCAAGACCTTTAGGCATCATCTAATCATCCACATACACACTTATCTTTTTCCTTTAGCAAAAAACAGCCACCACTCTTGCTCCAAACTCCCACCACCACAAGCCATGCCCTCTGCTCAGCTCCTGGTCTGACATTGCTTATTCTGAAGAATAAAAAGAATAAGGGTGGGGAGGATAGTGCTCATTACATTTTTATGTTTTATGGTTTCCATTCTCTCCTAGGAAGAGCATTCCCATGTATGGTTCTGCTAAAATCTTCAGAAAACTATTCCCAAATACTCTCTTGAATAAATTCTGTCCATCAGGGCCCTTGGTAGAATATTGCAGCATTTTGGTAAGTTCTCCTGGTTCTGAATTTACTTCTTATTTATAAATATCATCTAGACCTCCCTGGAACAATACTGATGTAGGTCTATTCATGGTGCCCTGTTAACAGCAAGAACCTTTACTCCACTGACTCTTAGCATCACCTTAAATTACAATTTCTTTAGATCCTTGCTACTCAAAGCAGATCAGCACATTATATCACCTGTGAGCTTCTTATAAATGGAGAAGCCCCACCACCACCCCAGACTTACAGAATCAAAGTCTGCATATTAGCAAGATTCCCAGGTGTACACTAAAATTGAAGAAGTGCTGCTTTCGTTTTCTGCCAAGACCTCTCCACTTATTACAAGGAATGTCCAGAAATAGCTCACATATAGGTCACATCACCTATCATGTGGTACCGGCCATTTCTTTCTCTTCTGCTCTGAAAGATTTCTTTGGTGATATACATAGCTAAGTCTTCCACTGCCTGTAATGGGCTATGAAGTCACTTTGCTACTATACCCTTTTCCCACTGGCATGCCGCCTACTGGTGGACAGTACTGTTTTCATCTCACCACACCAGCATCACATCTGCTTATGCAGGTAGATTAGATCCCTAAGACTGAAAGAATCATTAGCCCTCTGAATATAACAGCAGCTCTGTATTCCCAACCCAAGAAGAGAGAATACATCTCACCCCATTTATTACATAAATTGGCTAAGCAGTGCTGTTGCACCCCCAATGTTTTACAATTTTTTAATGGAAATATCTTTCAGATTTTATTTGCACCCCACCTTTTCCCTAAGATTGGGACATGAATCCAAGTTAGGGGGAGTAGTTATAGTGGGGAGCCATGATCCAAGTAAAAGACATTAGAATTCATTCACAATTTCATTAACTTATTTATTCATTTATCCATTAAAAGGAAATATTTATGAAATGCCCATTGTATGTCAGGCATCATGGTATACTCTGGGGTTACAGCATTGTCCCCTCTCAGTGAGACTCTGTACTTGGGTCAAACCCTATACCCCCAATGAATTCTCTCCTAGGAAACTTCTTGGCCCTTTATACAAAAAGATTCAAGTAATAGAGTCGGAGCAGAAGAAACTCAGACATTCTAGTTGTTTGAGGAGTATCTTGATAAGAAAGTGGTTCTGTCTATTTATCTACCCACCCATCTATCTCACAATGCCTTTTATTAGAGTCTAAGTTTCCTCAGAACAGGGGTCGTATATCCTCAATGAACCATACTCTAAAGCAGTACTTTTATTTTTTTAACAGTAACTTTTTAAGACCATATGAGAGTATCTCTCAAAATGTGGCCTTAGACCAACTGAATTAGATCACTGGAATTTTTTTTAACTCATGAAACACTTAAAATCCTACATCAGAATCACCAGGAGTGCTTAAAATGAAAATTCCTGAACTGAACCCCAAACCTTATCATTCTGAATCTGGGGAGTACACGAGATAGTCTAAGGCTGTGGTTCTCAACCTGTGGGTCGCGACCCCTTTGGGGGTCAAACGACCCTTTCACAGGGGTCGCCTAAGACCATCGGAAAACAGAAAGATATTTACATTACGATTCATAACAGTAGCAAAATTACAGTTATAGAGTAGCAACAAAAGTAATTTTATGGTTGGAGGTCACCACAACATGAGGAACTGTATTAAGGGGTCGCGGCATTAGGAAGGTGGAGAACCGCTGCTCTAAGGAGTATTCTGGGGCATTTTTAACACATGATTAAAAATGGTGATTCACTGGTGATTCTGGGGCACGGTGGGGCCAAGCAGGCTTTTATATCTGCATCAGTTTACATGCTGGGCATCCGCAGATATCTTATTTTGAATAAGGATTGTGTCATTGCTTAAAGGAAAAGTTGGATGATAATTGCTCCAAAGCCCCCAACACAAGAATGCAATATGGGATAAGGTAAGAAATGAGGAGAAATCATCAAATCCTTAAGGGAGTAAAGCTGATCTGACATGGAAGCACACAGAATCTGGGCACAAGGTAGTCAAAGAAGTGCAGCCAAATCTAAGTGGGGGAACCAAGAGTTAGTTTGTGTGGCCCTACAGCGTCAGTGTCTCAAGGCTGTAGCCAAGTAGCAAGTTCAGAAAGCTTTGGAAGGCCTTAGTAAGTGGTCTAGATAGAGCTGCAAAGCTGGTGTTAGGGTCCCACTGGATCCTCCTGAGGGCCTGTGGGTTTGGCTCTATAGCATGCCTATGCTGCCCTTAAGAATGTTTATCTGCTCCTTGTCAAAGCCCTGTCAGAGCTGAGAACAAAAGCATGAAGGGAAACCTGTAAGCTGATGTCTTTCCTGCTCCGAGTTTTATGTCTTCATCTGTAAAGCAGGAGAGATGGGCCAAGTGTCCCTTCACGTCCCTGCCAGGACAGCTTCATGGTATTGGAAAGTGGCCGGCCCACCCTAGAACCTGAGCCTCCATGGATCCAGAGTAGGATTAGATGTAAAGACACTTCTGAGTTCATGTATATTCGAAGAATAAATAATGACTGGTAAGCCTCTTTTGTAGAAGTAAAGCATCAAGGATGAAGCAATATTTGTAGTCCTGCCTAAATGCATGCTTCTATTAGTAAACAAGTGACTGCCTTCAAAGAAATGGGGGGATTCCTTGCATTTCATGGAGAGGCTTCCTATCTGTAGGGGAGAGGTGGAGAAAACAATTGTAATCGTTGTCAATGCCGGACAGTCTCTGAGAGGTAGAGACACTGCTGTGGAGGGGTGGGCTCACTTCCCGACGCCACCAGCTGGAGGAAGAGCCAGGGGTCTGTGCAGTAGCCTCAGCTCATTTGGAGAAACCATTTTTACTGATTCTTCTCAGGGGCCAGATCTGGATTCCAGGGCAACTTTATGAGGTGCTACTATAAGGTAATGAATGGATTTTTACCAAATGTTCCAGAACTTACAGAAGCAAGTGTTGAAAATACCTCTTTTGTAAATTTCCCCAGAGCTCACAGCAGAGCTTAATCCTCTGAGTGGTATTTGGAAACAGATACAGGCAACAGGCAATTGGGGCCAAGGAAGGTGAATCAGGTCAGCGCTCAAGCCCAGTGTTTGGGGTCATTAAAAGGTGACTTTCTCTATAATGAGGATGAATCACTTTCATGATATATCAAAGTAAATGAAAAACATCAGACTGACTGCCTTTCGTGACTCAAATTAGTCCTGAAAATAGTATGCCAAGAGGAATATAAAGATGGCTGGTACCAATGGCAGCAGCTGCCCGTGATGATGCTACCGTGGGAAATAACCCTCACTGCAAATGCTGACATTTGATTTTAAAAGGCCTTTGTAGAGTCCTGAAATGAACGCGTTGTTCAGAGATTTGCACCACCATTCAGAAAACCCACAGTTCCAAATCCTGGGTGGCGTCTTGCGGCCTCAACCAGCTCACAGCACAACCCGGCCTCCCACCAGGGGCCCCGGTATGGTTCTGATACTGGGGACAGTTCTAGGGGCTGGAAGCAACCAGGGCCTCAGACTGGCCTCCTGAGCTACTAGGGCTTCTTCCAGTTTAGACTTGGAGCAGGAAAATGGATATTCATGACCAGAAAAAGGGCTAGACCATGCCAACAGCCTTCTTCCTAGTCTCTCTGGACCCATCTTGCCTCCCCTCCATAGCCTCTCCTGTTGCTGTCAGAGCAAGCTGGCTAACCGTCAAGCCATTACCTTGACTCACAGGGGCAAAATTTTTAACGGCCCCCTCACCTCTCCAGGACAAAATGTGAACCCACTTCCATGATACACAAGATGCTTACCCAGCTGCTTCCCTGTCTAACCAAATCACCTGCCACCTCTGTACACTTGACACTGCAGCCATCCCTAATCACCTACAGGAGGGCCGGCCGAGTGGCTCAGTTGGTTAAGAGCTCGCTCAAGAGTTTGAGCTCTGAGCAACAGCGGTTCGAGTCCAGCCTGAGCTGAGCAGCCACTGAGCTGCCAACAGGTAGCAGGATGGCTCAGCTAAAAAAAAAAACAAACAAACAAAAAACCTAATCACCTACAGTTTCCCTGTGAATGCACTACTCTTTCCCTATCAATAACTTTGCATGTGGTACTTTTGCCCTTTGCCCAAGGGATATTCTGAAGCAAATTATCTTCTTGTTGCTGGCCCTGTGGATGTTGGGGAGGGGGGTGGGAGGGGAGTGAGATGACTTTTATGTCAGGATCAGTTTGGAGACAGCACCAGTATCTAGATGCCATTGAATAGATTTTGTCCTGGTCTTATTTCTGCCTGAAATCAATACTAAAACCTTTCATAGAATGGGTGTTGTTCTACCAACTGTCTCCACGTGGAGTCTGGGAGCTCACAAGCCAATTTCTGGCTAAAGTTCTATATCCAAGAGGATCCCTTATGGACAATTCACCAAGATAGGGAATTGGGTTGAACTACTGTGCTAATGGATCTTAAGACTGGCTATATATTAAAATCAGCTGGGGGAAAATTTATTTTAATGTAAAGCCAGTGACATTAGAATCTCTGAAGCTTAGCCTGAACATCTATTACATTTTCAAAGTTCCAAGGGGAATTCTAATGTGCAGCCGTATTGAGAACCACTCTACCATTTTCTTTCTTTTTTTTCTAACATTTGGTTTTAAATTGATATACCATAAAATTTACTTTTTCTTGTTTCTTTTTTTATTAAAATTTATTGGGGTGACAATGGTCAACAAACCTACATAGGTTTCAAGTGTACAATTCTATGATACATCATCTATGTATTCCCACTGTACCATTTTCTCAACTTCCTCCTGCCCTGGATTCTTTGCTCACTCTTACATTGCCCTAACATGTCCCATCTGCCTCTCTCATCTGTGACATAGAGTAGCTCACCCATCATAATTATCCAGTGGAAATGGAACAAGAGATTGAACCAGGGCTACAATATAGTTAGGATTCTAGGCTCTAGAAACACCATTTTGGGGTTAGCCGAATTGGTCAGTTGGTTAAGAGCTCGCTCAAGAGTGTGAGCTCTGAGCAACAGCGGTTTGATGCCCAGCCCGAGCTGAGCTGCTGTGAGCTGCCAACAGGTGGCAGGGTGGCTCAGCTAAAAAAAAAAAAAAAAAAAAA
>NW_017731411.1:1442649-1450566 GCF_001890085.2 Hipposideros armiger
TGTCCCTAAAAAAAAAAAAAAAAAAAAGATAGAAACACCACTTTGTAACACTCTCTGGTTGCTCTCTACCTGGTTGGTTTATCCCCTTTGGAAGGAATTGGGTCTGACCCAATAGAGATTATGATTAGACTGGCAAATACCAGACAGGACTCCAGGAAGGAGGCCACTGAGCTAATGAAGTGGTTACTTAGAGTGGTTAAAAGAAGCACAAATCCAATATGGAGATGAAAATACTTGTGTTAGAGAGAATTCTGAAGAGATAGGATAACTGTATTAAATCCAAATGATGAGAGGAAAGGAGAGAGACAGAAACAGGGAGAAAAGAGGTCAAAAGAACAGGATGAGAGAGCAGATGGATGGTTACATCAGCTGGGTGGTGAGAGGTAAGGATTGACTGGAAAAGTGACTCAAGGGAACTTTTTACGATGATGGAAATATTCTTCTTGATCGTGGTGATGGTTACATGTACACAAGTGTATTCATTTGTCAAAACTCATTGAACTAGGTACATTTTATAGTATGTCAATTATTCATCAGTAAATTTAATATTTTTTTTAATTAGGAAGAAGAAATAGTTGAGGAGGTTTGGATAGGTGAAAAGGCCAAAACTCTGGCCAAGAATTATGCTGAGGTGCCTAGAGCACCATCTCACAGGGAGCTGGTCATGGCGACCACAACCAAAATCAAAGGCAAAGGGGAAATCCAGGATTTCCCCTTTATTATTAGTATTATGATGATAGTATTATGAGAGGTAGAGATGCTCCTCCACCTCTCATAATATCATACAATCATGTGTTAGAGCTGAATCACTTTCCTGAAGTATATTCCATGGAACACTAAATTTTATGAGTTGTTCTCTGAATAAAATTAAAAAATCTGAAGTCAAATAAATTTTGAAAATATTCATTCTCTATCCACCTCTTGGATTATATCACCAAGTACATTAGACCAGCATTGCGCACCAGAATTTTATTGCAAGTTACACTTGTAATTTAAAAATTTCAAGGAGGCATACTGTAAAAACAAATTTATTTAAGTTTAATAATATATTTTATTTAATCCAATATATAAAAATATTAATATACCAGCGTGCAATAAATATAAAAATTATTAACGAGATATTTTACATTTTTTAATACTAAGCCTTAGAAATCTGCTGTGTATTTTATACTTATAGCACATCTCAATACAGATGAGCCACATTTCAAGGGCTCAAAGCTATATGTGTCTAGTGACTGCAATATCTAACTGCAGCCATAGAATATTAAAGGCTCTGAGAAGCCCTACAGTAAAGAAACTTCTTTAACTTTGTTTAACCCAATGTTTCCAAAATTTATCTGACCACAGGACCCTTTTTCTTTTTTTGTCAGTTACATCTATTAGCATCTGCTCTACAGGAATATACTTCAAAAACATTGACGTCGTTCAGAGATCATAAAGTGGTGATCCAAAATTAAACATAACCTAAAGACAGGTTTTGATTGGCTAATACAATGCTTTTAAGTAATTTAAGCTGGCTTTTAAAAATTGGAAGATTTCACATAAAAATCTGGATTTCTAATTTCTGTGTAAAAATGGAAACATGATATCACTGAGCCTGTATTTCTTTGTGGCATCAATAGGCTAAAGCTGTGTCAACTGCTCTCTAAAAATGGGGACAAGTGGTGAGGGGTGGAGGGCAGGGAATGGGCTCAAAAGCATACATATGGGGCCATAATTTGCAGCTCAGAACCACCCATACTACTCCCACAATGTACACATGTATACCCATCATGGGCACCCATCCATGTAAATTAAATACCTACTTGCCCTGTAGGCATTTGAGTATCTAATCTCTGGTCAAGCTCAGTCATCTCACTTTTTAGATAAATAAACTTAGGTCCCCAAAAGTTGAAGGTCATGTGCCTAACATCATTTCACTAGTTGTGACAGAGCAAGAACTATCTCCCATTTCTCCTGACCAGTCCCATATGCTCTCTGATGTTTCTACTACTATTCTTTCATCTGTTTCTGCTTCTTATCCTACTACACCTTGAGAGAATCACAGAATCTGTGAGTCACAGACCTGCTAACTCTTCACTGTTAAATTATGCTCTTTAAGCTAAAGTGATTCTCTCTGCCTGACACAACTTGGATCGGCTCTCATCACTAATGAGACGCTGACGAAACAAATCAAGGGATGATAGAACCTTTGTGCAGGTCAAAATATCCCCCTGCAGTACCGGAGATAGTTACAAATTCCTTAGATAATCATTCCACTTTCTTGTTTGGACTTAATCAAAACATCATGTCCACTGCTGAGAATAGACATCAAGAGTCTCTGAACAGAATCCCAACACAAGGCATTGGGAGACAGTGCCTCCGGGCAAGGAGCCAGAGCTGCCAGGGTTTTACTACTCCCAGAGGGAAGTGCACTCCTCCCGGCACGATTCAAATCTCCTATGGCTGATGCTTATCTCCAGGCCAAGGCCAATTGCATTTTTTTTTCTTTATAACAACCTTTGATTTCCCCAGAGAGGTTCAGCTACTTTTAATAAGAGAAAATTTATCCAAGAATGTGGATAGGTGTGTGTGTGTTTGAGAATGTGTGGGTGCTCATACACCTGTTTTAGCGTAAAATTAAGTAACTTTGAACATGACAGAAATCTTTCTGATGTCCTTTGTGACTTTGGCTTAGTGGAAAGTTAGGAAGTGATCTGCAGACTAGACTAGAGAAAAGAGCCAGGAGTTTAAAAAGAGATATAGCTATAGCTACCCTCATTGGCCTAGAAAGACAAAGAGCAAAAGGCAGAGAAAAATTAATCTGCAATGACCTTTCTCAACATCTAATGTACTTATTAGCTCACTGTGTGCTGGAGTGAGAGAGATTAAAGAAAGGAGACACCCTTCCTGTGACCACAATATGCTTCAATGCACTTTTTTAACTCACCCTGAGGAGAGCCCTATTCCCTCATCTGCTAGTTATAACCCAAACAAAAAAGCAAAAACTGGATGAGTGATCCTGGAGAGGGAACACAATGGGAAGAAGTACAATGGACGCCTAAGACTGGCCTAGGGAAGTACTTTCCAACTTCTGTGCTTCCCCTCAGCTATAGTTAACCTCAAGGATTTCCAAAGGCCAAACAGGTTTCCTTTTCCCCTTCGTGTTCTCCAAAGCATCTAGCAGAGTTTCCCATTTACTAGTTATATTTGCCTGGTTTCCCTAGAAAGCAGAGCCCAGAGCAAAGCCTACAATCTTCTACTTAAGGAAGCAATACAACACCAGGAACAGGAGTGAGGATAAAAGGAGTAAGGCAGGGGGAGAAGGAGAGCCAGTGTGAGGGGGTGTCATTGGACTGGCCATCACTTGGTATCAAGTGAGACTTAGAATCAAGTGCTCTTTCTTGTAGGACAAGAGGCTATATAAGCAGCTGCTTCCTAAGGACAGTAAAAGGGAGAAAGAGATTTCTTTTGTTATCTCAATTTTAGCAGAGCCCTCCAAAGCAAGAAACATAAGTGCCAAGCTCCACCCCTCACTCATTTGTTTAGTGAGATGCTAGACTATCTGCATAAGACTTGTAATTATTATGCCTGTATTATCACATTACCCACTCCATGGTTATTAATAGGAGGCTCAGAGATTGGTTAATGAGAAATATTAGAGTATAAAGATTTTCTCATTAGGGAGGGCAATGTTTCTTTTCTCTTACCAAGGGACAGAGAAATAAAATGTCCTTTCCTCCCCTGAAGCTGTGATGGGGACTTCAGGAGAATAACTCAGAGATTTGATCTTTTTCCCATGGAATCTGGGGACACAAAAACTGGTACCTGTCCCATACCTGAGGAAGAATTCATGAGAAGGGCCCTGGTGAGGTTAGGAGAGCAAAGAGAGCTGCGTTAGGAATTGTCTGCAATTTCAGTTTGGGTAAGGTTGTGTACATGTTGATTTGGGTCACATGAACTCCTTCTCGAAGGGAGCCAGCTGTGAGGAGTTTTCAAATAAACCCCACCCAAGGAACCTCTAGTAGCAAGGTGACCCTAATAAAGAGGTGGGCCAACAAAAGACAGGAGTCAGACTAGCCAGGTAAATGAGGTATCACCTAGTTGAGAACTGCACTTAGCGGACCTCAGCAGCAGATGAGGCCTCTAAAGAAACCCCACAAAAATACACAAGAGAAAGATGCCAAAATGCTTCTTGTGACACAACTAGAGCGTACTAACGCCAGGTAAAAAACAGCATGACCCACATACGACTGCACCGTTCTCCTCTAAACTCACCACTACACCCCAGCTACTGAATTCAAAAGGAGGTAGTAAGAGGATGTGGGGTAGAAGCTGGATGTGTTTCCTCTCCCACTGCAGGCTTCCTAGGCAAGACGGCACAAGCAGAGGGACGAAAATATCCTTTAAATTGAATAAAAGCCCACAGTTTTGGTGTTAGACTTGTCTGTGTTGTATTATCATTATTACTACCCAAAGAAAAATAGCTACAAAAGTTCTAGGAACTTTCTGGGATTTCGTCCAGAGGCAGAGAAAAATATGTGAAGAAAACAGGTTTTGAAGAGATAGTGATAAGAAAGATGGAAATGGGTCTCTGGATGTGCCCTGCCAAGCCACTGAACTGCTACAGTGCTCAGTCAAAGGACTGCATTTGGGAGAGCCCTTCAGAAATACTATGCACCCTAAATTGTTCAGTCAGTGGCAAGACAGAAGCTAGATCTCATGTTGTCTCCTCAATTTTTCTTTTCTACAAAGGTTAATTCATTAAAATATCATAGAAAGCCCCTGAACATGTAAGATGTTCATTGAATGAACCCCGACCTGCTTTGCAAGCCTCTCTGTTGGCCTTTCTCAGATCCCCATCTGGCAAATAAACTTTACCAAAAGCAAAGATGTCAAAAGTGAATTTTTAGGTAAAGACAAACAAACAAACAAAAACCCTGTTTTTGACTGTAAGACAAAAAATCATTAGAGAATAGAGAACAAATAATGCCAAAAAGGACTTCAATTTGAGAGGACAGAAAAAGTAGATATATAAGTTGCTAGAGGGAGACTTAAAACAGGTTAACAAGCAAGATGGAGATTGAGCAAATTCAGGAAGAGGGAGGAGATGAAGAGAGACACCCACAAAATTTGGAGTGTATGAAGAAAGGGAAGGCTGATGTACTGGCTCCCAGCTCTTATTTGAAAGTGACAGCCTGGGGTAGATCGTATATTTAAATAAGAGACTCTACGTTGACCCATGAGTTTTCTGTGGGCCTGGGAATGGTATGAGAGGGAACACAAAATTTTCCATGGGCACAGAGTGAGGGACAGAAGGTGGTGAAAAGGTTGCCCTGACCAGCCCCAAGAAGCCACTTGGTAAGATGAAATGAAACATATTGGGGTGAAGTCCTGGGTTATTTGCCAGATGTGAGGCTGCATCTGTGTGGAAGCATCCATGCTAAATCTACACACCCCAATCAAGTATGCCACATCCCAGAGCCACCAGTGGTCCCTCCTGTGCCAAATGGAGGGGAAAAAAATCTCACAAGGACAGCAGCTGCTGTTGCTAGAGAGAGACTTTAAACAGGTCTCCTCCCCTCCCCCCTGAGACTCAACACCTGGCTGAGGTTGTTGCTTTATAAGCAGCAGCAGGGAGGAGGGGAAGAAACTCAGATAAAGAGCTTTGAACAGCCCCAGCTAGGTATCACTAGATACCTAGGAGGCTCAGAAATAGATGGAATGGAGTTATTTGTAGACAGCAAGCAGTGGATCACAGCAGAGATCGGACCAAGTTATGGAAACAAAGTTTTATTTCTAAGATGCAGGCAGCATCTATGGACTCTCGTAACTGTGATGACACAGCCCCCAGGGAACACGAGGCTTCTTGATCCTTTTCCCTCCCTGGTGGCAGAAGGAAGCAGGGAAGCACCATGATATGGATGGACAGGTTCTAGCTTCTTCCCTCTGATTCTCTTCTTCCTTGTCCTTCCCTGGTTTCAACAGTAGAGACAAGTTTGACTAAGCTGCTTAGAATATATTTCTTTGTGGTTTCTCTATTATGTTTTTTTCCCCATTAAAATAAAAATGTCTCTACCCCCATTTTCTGCTTTAACACAACTTCTTAAATACTAAAAGAGCTTGCATCAATTTGTTGATGTTATAAGTCAAAGCCATGTCCGGCAGAATCCACAATCTACGAGGAGTTTTGCTTTCCTTTTTCTGAATATTTAATCAGAATAAAGCCATTTACAAAGAAAAATACACAGTGGCCTTAAAATTCCTCCCTTATAAAACTGAGGCTGTCCATTTCAGTTCCCTCTTATTTAAAAGAATATTCGAACTACACCAATATTAAAATGAAGCATCTTGACAGTTCCTCGGGATTAATGGTGCAGAACCACCTGTGTTTAACATTCCGGCTTCTACTCCATTAACATGCCTAACTCAGTTTTCTTGATCTGCCAGGGAGAAATGGAACAAAAATCAATAACCTACCCCAAAGCATTGATGAGATTTTATTCTCTCTCAAATCGCAAAGGAATGTCAGATCTCTTTACAGTGAGACTTCCCCTAACAAATTGCAGGTTGTCGCCATAAAAAGCAACGCTATATGAAATCAAGAGTTGAAACGGGTGCCACTTCATTTTTTTTTTCTTCCTGCAACATATACTTCATGTTTGCATTAGTGCATGCAGATGCCAGAAAGATAAGTACTTGAACAATCGCAAGACAGAAGTCTGTGGAGATGCTTGCTAATAGCTTCAATACATTTCCTTGTGTTGTAAATTCCAGCTTTCATAACTTTCCAAGAAGTTCCTCCCTCTATCTTGGCAGTGAATGAACTTGCTAGAAGGCCTGCTCCCTCCACCCCCGGCTCTGGCCTAGCTTTACTATGGCAGAGGCTGTACAATGGAATGCCCGCTCTAGCTGCAAAGCTTTGCCCACTCACACGCAAAGAAATGAGTGAGAACACGGCACTTCTGCTGTAGGAATGAGGCGGTGGTTCTTTGGCGACCTTGCTTAGGCTGATACTCTGCCTCTCACAGTGGAAAACTTCTTTGCTTAAACCCTTCCAGGACCCCATGGCCATTCTCGCTTCAGCTACCTTCTTGAGCTTGAGCTTGTACTTGCCTGAGCGGCATCAACTGCGTTACTCTCTTACTCCTGCCCCATTGCGTTTCCTTTCATGCTCATTTTGACTTTGGGGAAGAGACAGAGCTCCATGGTGCCAGAACTGGTGAATAAGGTGGATGAGGACACACCGTAATGTTTTTATTTCACAGAAATTGCCGTGCCAGAAGTGATGTGTGACACGGAGCATTGTCATGATGGAGGATGATTTACAGCACATTCTAAAACACACCTTCTCTCAACCATAGCTCACACCCGACTAACTGCACTGAACAAGTTGTCACACACTGTTACTAAGGTTTGATGCACCACTTCCCATAATGAAGGTCCTTGAGTTTCCGTTGGATGGCACTCGGCAACAGCATTCACCATATTTTGTGATCACACCAGAAAGGCTCCATGTCACACATCACTTCTGGTATGATAATTTCTGTCAAATAAAAACGTTAGTGTGTCCTCATCCATCTTATTCGCTGGATCTGGTACCATGCAACTTCTGGCTCTTCCTCAAAATCAAAATGATCATGAAAGGTAAACATTTTGAACCGATTCAGGACATCGAGGCAGCCATGACAGCACAACTAAAGACACTCATGAAAGGGGACTTCCAGAACTGCTTCAGAAAGTGGCAAGAATGATGGGATAAATGTGTTTGAAGCGAGGAGGAGTATTTTGAGGGAATTAATGGCAATGTGCCTTTTACTGTAGTAATTTTTTTATTTAAACATTCATCATATTGTTTGATCATACCTCAAATATATATATATATATATATATATATATATATATATATATATATATATATATATATATATATATATA
>NW_017731411.1:1450571-1552865 GCF_001890085.2 Hipposideros armiger
AGAGAGAGAGAGAGAGAGAGAGAGAGAGAGAGAGAGATTATGGCAATTGGCTTACATGGTTATGATAGTTGAAAAGTCCCACAATATGCCATCTGCAAACTAGGGAATCGGGAAAACCAGTGATGTAATGCAGTCTGTCCAAAGGCCTGACAACCAGGAGCTCCAATGTCCAAAGGCAGGAAAAGAATGATGCCCCAGCTTAAGAAGAGAGAAAGAGAAAAAAAATTGTCCTTCATTAATGTTTTTGTCTCTTTCAGGCCTCAATTGATTAGATGGTGTCCACCCACAGTAGTAAGGGCGATCTTTTCTACTTGGTCTACTGAACCAAATGCTAATCTCTTCCAGGATGCCTTCACAGGCACATCCACAAATAATGTTTACTAGCTATCTGGGCATCAATTAACCCAGTCCAGTGGACACATAAAATTAACCATTACATCCTGTGAAATCAGCCCTAGACAATACATGGATCAAATGAGCCAGGTTGTGTTCCAATGGCACTTTACTTAAGAACAACTGAAATTTGAATTTTATCTAAATACCATGAGTCACAAAGTGTTATTCTTCTTTTGATTTTTTTTAACCATTTAAAAATGTAAAAGCCATTTTTAGTTCAGGGGCCATATAAAAACAAGCAGTGGGCTAGATTTGACCTGTAAGACTTTATCTGCTGACCCCTGTGTTAGAGATTTCAAATAAGCTTCTCCTGTAGTAGTTGGCATAGAATGGACACTCAAAAAAGAAAAACAAGGGCCGGCCGAGTGGTGTGTTGGTTAAGAGCTGGCTTGGGACACCAGCTCTGAGCAGCAAGGCCCCGGTTCGGATCCCACATGAGGGCCAGTGACGCTGCACCCTCTACAGCTATGATGGTGAACAATAGCTCAACCTGGAGCTGGGCTGCTGTGAGTTGTTGGCGACAGTGTAGGCTGCAGCCCTTGCTGCAGTGGGCTACCATAAGCTACCATGAGTGGCCGGCAGCCAGCATGAGCAGCCGGCAGCCGGTGTGAGCTGCCAAGAGCTGCCTTGAGCGGCCGCCCAGAGGCCAGTGACAGATCTGCCTCACCCAGGAAGAGCACAATGATAATACCAACATGGGCAAGTGAAGCAACGTCCTCCACAACTAGACTGAAGAACAAAAGGACAGCAACTTGTCTGTTCCCCTCGCCCAATTCCCTAATAAAACCTTTAAAAAAAAAAGGAACAAAAAGTTACCTTGTGAGTGGATTAAAAAAGAACGATGAAAGAATGACAGAATGAAGGACTAAATGATAAAATAAAATAGTGAATAAAGAAATGAAATGACTATGAGAAACATTTGAGTGATCCCAAGGAACTATGAAAATGTTTTTGATCATTTCTCTTCTTAATTCCAGTCTAAAGTTCCATCTCTGGATTCCCTTGCATCTGTTCTTCAGCTTCAAGCCCCAGTCACTCAGTTGACAAATGCTTATGGAACATCTGCTATGGTACAACCAGACCTAATGCCAGCAGCAAAGGAGACACCAATGCATAACAGAGGTCTCACCCTCAAGGAGCTCAAACCCTAGAAGGAGCTTTACTACGTGGACAAGGAATTATATTACCATATGAATGCCTATGAGATAGGACAGGGTTCTGGGATCACACAGGATGTTACCAGTCAAGATAGAATCAGACTTCAAATAAAAGTGAGGAAGGCTGAATGAGATGAGTCAGGTAACACTTGGACCTCCACCAAGACAAGATCCCCTTGCCTTCTGATCAGACTCAGCCCATGTAAGTCAAGCAAATTCTGGGCTCCTTGATAGGATTGAGCCCAAAGGGTTTATAATGCACCAAATGTTTGTGTCTGCTTAAAATTTATATAGTGAGACACTAACCCCTCATATGATGGCATTTGGAGGTGGTGTCTTTGAGAGGCAATTAGGTCATGAGGGCAGAGGCCTCATAAATGCCCTCTGTTAGAAGAGAGAGGAGAGAGATCATTTTCCTCTCACACAGGTGAGGATACAATGAGAAGATAGCCATCTAGCAACCAGGAAGAAGAATCTCACCAGACACCACATCTTCCAGTACCTTGACCTTGGACATCCAAGCCTCCAGAATGGTGAGAATTAGATGTTTGTTGTTTAAGCCACCCAGCCTGTGTTATTCTGTTATAGCAGCTCAAACTGACAAAGAGATGGCTCATTTAACATTTAAAACATCTCTCTGAAGTTCCCTTAGAAGCCCTCTAATCATTAATTTGCATGTTTGTTGGTTATAAATTCCAAGAAGTTGAGATAAATTTTAATCTTAAAACACATGTAAAATATTTTCTTCAAACAAAGAAAAACCAAGCTACAGCTGCCATGTGTTTTTATGAAAGATACAGAAAGGTTCTTAAAATGGATGTTTCATGCATGGCCCTTAGATAAAAGCTAGGGAAATAGCATTAAATCTTAACGGAGTGGAAGCATTTCTGAAGGGGACTAAGATAATATGGACCAGACACATGGCTTTCTGAAAAGCTAACTCAATACCGGGCTTGAGCTCAAAGAATGTAGATGAATGGATGTTTAACATGAGCCCTCAATGGTCTCTTACACACATCAAATGTCTCCAACCAGCTTCTGGCAAGTGCTGAATTGTAGCAAATTCATGATGGGTTTCTCTGATGCCTTCCTGAACACGTGTCAGTGGATCCTGCTTTAATCATTGAAAGGCAAAGCCAGCCTTCTGGGAAGGTGGAGAAAGCCATACACAGTGTGATGGGAGAGGCAGGAAGGCCCACTACCCAAAAACATCTGCATCCATCCAGGTGCCACAGGGCTTGTGAGCCCTCAGTTACCATGAATCCGATCACATTGCTGCCCCCTTCGGCTTTCTTCAGGGACTCCCCATTAACTTCCAAATAAAATCCACATCCATTGAAGTGATATAAAGAGATCTTCCCAGAAAGAAATTAAGTTAGATCTCTACCTCATGCTTTAAACCAAAATAATTTCCAGATGGGTGGAAGAGTTAAATGTAAGAAATAAAACCTAGAAAGAACCTGAAAAAAAAATACAGAGAAGCAAGCATTCTCTGATCTAGGGCTTGTAAAGATTTACTAAACATGTAAGCAAAACCGAAAAAAGATAGATAGGTTAGACCATCCATTTGATGTAAAACTCCTTTTACATCCTTCTGATGTAAAAATCAGAAAGGTCTATATATGACAGAAATGAAACTAACAAAATCAAAAGGCAAATGGCAAATAGGAGAAAATAGTTCACTTTATGATGAAGAGTCATTGTTTTAAAGTGCAAGCAATATTTTGCAAAGAAACGAGAATAAAAAGATAAATATGGCAACAGAAAAAAAATGGGTACACCATGTGAACAAAAGAAATAACAGAAATTCAGTGATTTATTCAACAGATATTGTGCCTATTCTATGCCAGAGTCCACATCTATCAATACGGAAAGGAAGATGGGGGGTGCTGTGTTCTGTCCAGCCAACATAGCCCAGCCCCTGGGAGTGGTGACTGTCTTGGACTCTGGCCAAGCCCCACTATAGACTTTCCTCCAGCAATGGTAGTTGTCTCTCCCAAGATGGTGCCCCTTCCCTGGGACAGCCACACCCAGTGACTGGTCAAAGGAGAGCTTACAAAGGATAGGCCCCCTTGCCTTGAGTCAAGACAGCTCTGAAGGTGGCCCAGCTCATAGTTCAGCCTTTCCTCTGCCTGGCCCAGTTCCAGATGGAGTCCCCAAGGTCATTCCCCAACAGACACACTATAGTCAACTTATTTCAGGTCTGTTTCCAGGGGACCTGATGTGAGACAAGGTGTTAAGCTTAGCCAGTAATCAAAGAAATGCATATAGAAGCAATGACATGGATTTTTGCCTAAGCCTATCAAGTTAAATATATATATACACACATATATATGTGTGTATATATATATACACACACACATATATATACATACATATTTGTGTGTGTATATATATATATATATATTTTTTTTTTTTTTAATAAGAATACCCAACATTTCTAAATAAGACAATGGACACTCTCACATCAGCCTGATGTGGATACAAATTGAAATAGCTTTTCTAGAGGATAATTTAACATATATGTCAGACTCAAATGAATACACATAACCTCTGATCTTTCTAATTCTAAAGATTTGGTCTTGTGGAAATATTTACAAACAAGGTGACTTTCATTTGAGACATGCTGAGTGTGTGAGAAAAATATCCAGTAAGAATCTAAATGTACATGTAAAGAGGAATTATTTAATAAATTATGTCACATACCTACTATGCAGCCATTCCAAGTTATTCTATAGAATATTAATGACATGGGAAAAGATTCATAAAACTTTCATCTTAACAGTTGACAAACTAGCATGTATATTATTATAAGTTAAGTTTTTATAATTTACTTCTTGCATGGAGGGGGTGCCTTAAGCTTCAATTTTAAATAGGATCATAAGCTAGGGTCTGGAAGACAAATTCAGTTTGCAGGCACATTGCATTTAGCCAAAACAGAATTTAAAATTTAAATAATTTTATTTAAATAAATAAATAGTTGAGAAGGGGAGGAGGAAGAGAGATATACACTCTCGATTGTACCACAGTCGCTACTACTCTCTATTACTAGGGGTTTTTTTTTCACTTTCTACTTTTAAAAGAAATTTTTTATAAGAGTTTGTTTGAACCAAAACAGACCTGATGACATATGCCAAGGAGCAAGATCTCATGTGCTCTCCTTTCCTAAAGGCAATGAGTTTGTGACTCGTTTAAAAGCTGAGAGGAAAGGAAATAAAGTGGCTTCTGTTCAGCACAACACTTTAATGAGTCACTGTGGTTGTGGAGAGAGAACCTGTAAAGGTAGGTTCATTTTTTGACTTGGGCAGGTGGGTAGATGGTGCCACTCATGACAGTGGGAACAGTGAAGGAGAAAATGATTTCCTGAGGAAAGATGGTGGCTTAAGGGAGACATGTTGAGTCTGAGGTGCTTGAGAGATAGTTAACTGAAGATATCCAGTGAAAATCAAAATTTCTGCGTCTGAAATCCTGGATACAGATGGTGATTGAAGCCTTCAGCATGAGTGAAATCATTGACACAAGTTAGCGGAGGGCATAGAGCCAAATCCTGAGAAAACAAGATTTTTCAGTTCCCTTGTTACTTGACCCACGGCAGCTTGCAAAACTATTGATCACTCCCTCCTCTCAAAGGACTCTATTCCAAGGCTTCATAGACACAACTGTCTTCGGATTTCTTTTCTTGGCAGTGAAAAAAGGGTCCATAAAGGAGAAGAAAACCAACAAAGTGTAGGGAAGTGTCAGAGAGGCTAATAAAAGAGTTTCAAAATGGAGGTAATGATCAATTGTACAAATAATGCAGAAAAGGAGAAGGAGTTAAGGATTTTCAAAAGTGTTCCTTGAATTTAGCAATAATGTTTTTTGCAACCTGGGAAAGAGTAGATTTGGGGGAGTGAAAAATGTCAGAGTACTGAGGGGAGAGTGAGAGGTAAAAAAAAAAAAGAGGTTATAGCAAGTTAAAATAACCCCTTCAAGATGTAATAATGAAAAACACTCTATAAATTTTGCAGGGGAGCCCTCATACTCATGTACATTCATTAATGTATGTGTATGTTTGTGCATGCTCTATGTAATGGCCCAAGTCAGGGGTCAGCATCCTTCTTCTGTAAAAGGCCAGATAGTAAATATTTTCAGTTTCGTGGGCCATAGGATCTGTGACACAACTGTTCAACTCTGCCATTGCAGAATTTTTACAATACATCATTGTATGGCCTCTTGCGCACCTCTTTAAAACAGTGGTTCTCAAAACTTTAGCTTGCATCAGAATCACTTGGAGGTCTTGTTAAAACTGATTGCGGAGCCCCATCCCCAGAGTTTGTGGCTCAGAAGGTCTGAGCTGAGATCTGAGAATTGGCATGTCTAACAAATTCCCATGTGATCCTAATGCTGCCGGTCCAAGGACCACACTTGGACAGACACTGCTCTAGGTGTCAGCGGTGAATATTGGATCTCCCCTATTAAAGTGAATTGGTCCATGGGAAAGGCCACGCTTCCTGTTTCTTTTAAGGTTGACCTCACCCTCTCAGGCAACTTCATACAGCTCAACATGCACAAAACATAATGACGCTGCCTTCTTAATGTATGATAAACTGCCAGTAGAGGTAAAGCTAATATATAAATATTTGCTCTGGGCTTTTTTTCTTCCCAGTAGTATATGAGAGGGTCCCAGATGCCAGGGCAGGAAAGGGTTATCTAAATACTTCAATTCAGTGGTGTGCTCATAAATGTTTAACAATTGGCTCTGTGATGATTTGTAACATTTGCCAAATTCTGTTGTGCAAATACACCCAATATGACTGAGTTCTAGCTGTTAATGTGACTTCACTAAACACAGTGTTTGGTAAAGATGTACACCATCGACTCCTGTGAGCCAGCGTAAGTGGGCTCAAGTGCATCTACATCTCATTTCTCTCAGGATGGCCAGGAAGACGGCGGTGGACAAGACAATCACTGCTGCTGAGCACCCGGTGGCTTGGCCCAGCTCAGCACCTGGCCTGTCTGGTTTGTTTGTGGGTCTCAAGCCTGAGATGTTGAATGCTGACACTGCTCTTCCAAAGGTTCTAGTGAAAACCCACCACCCCAAACCTATCGTAACAGTCCTTCTCTCACACCCAGTCACTCCTTCTGCTTATCTTGTGAAGGGTCCAAGTGGAAAAAAAACCAAGAATGGGTCCTGGGCCTTGTTTCCACTGGAATGGCAGAAGGTGATTCGGTTCTCAGGACCTCTGAGGAAGGACAAGGGCAGTGTGCTCCTGAGGCATAATCTCTCCTCGTTCTAGCCATCAGGCTTTCAGAAAAGCCAAAGAGATAAAAACACACCTCTCAACCACAGCTGCCCATTAGAATCACCTAAGTGGTGTTATTTATTCTTTAATATATGAAGACGCACTCCCCAGATCCTCTGCTTTAATTAATTAGGAGTGGGGCTTGGACTTCAGTATTTGTAATAGGTATTTCTGATATGCGGCCAGGGTTGAGAACCCCTGAGCTGGAACAAAATCATTGATCATCTGTCCAACTGGACCGAGACCCAGATAGTTCAACCTTCATTTGAAAGATGAGAATATTAACACCCAGAAAGACTTAGGGATTGGCCCAAGATCGCAGAGCTAGTTAATTGCACTGTGCTTAGAATCTGCGCCCTCTGACTTCCAGTCCACTGCTGTTTCTGATACACCATGCTGATTCTTGTGGTCTAAAGGCAATGGCACTAAAAATAGTTGGCCTTCTTGAACTTTCCTATGACAAGGGCTTGGGGACTCAGGTACTCAGCCTGGTGCCATTTATTTCCACAAAAAAGTTCCAAGTGTTAAAGTTAGGGAAAGACAAACAAGGCATGGCATTGCTACCCACCCCCATCAATACTATCAATAGTAAGTTGTCTTTGAAACATCTTTCTCCCTAATCTAAGAGAAAATGTTTTCTTGACTTGGCATGCTTATAAATACAAAAAAAAAAGAGATTAAATTTGCTTTTAAGTTACCAAATGCACCATGCAGGTCTGTAATTGACCATGAGAGTGTCGGGAAAATATGATCTATCCTCTATAAATCAGGAAACCTTAAACAGGCTCTCTAATCGTAAATGCCGATCCTGGCAGTGTCCAAAAAGGCTCATGTTTATAAATTGTTCCCTGATGTTTTAAGTAAGTGCACAAACACAAATCATACTAAGGACTTCAGAAAAGACTTAGCTGTGTGGCAATTTATTATAAGCAGTGTAATTTTCATCAGTCAGGCAGCCCTAGACTGTAATTACCTCTCCACCGAAAGAGTTACAATTGCTTTCATTACATTTTCCTAGTCATATGCTCGTCTGGATTGCCACAGAGACACTGAATGGAAAATGCATTTATTTATTGTTAGTCCTCCTAATGGCTTGTTACTTGGTTTCTAAAGATGTTATCAAGTCACTTGCTTTCCCTTCTCCTCCCACCCCCACTAGTGGCATTTATAGAAGACAAAAGAGGCCCAACTTGAAAACTCTCCACTCATGTTGAGCATCCAAAAATTATCCAGCATCTACAGATAACCAACTCGGGTTGAGGAGCCCCGATAGGCTGGCTAAAGTTCAAATGCTGGAGATTAATTAAAACCACACACCATTGAACTTAACTACCAGCCTCCCGGTCACAACTGAAAAGAAACCACATTTTGTTCCCTATAGTTACAGCTTTACAGGAACATTTAAAAGACTTGGAAAGTGATGTGATCCATAGTTCTGTCTCCCATATGGGTGGATGTATTCATTAGAGTGCATGGTCACACCTTGGACCTTGAAACATGCAAGAGGCAGGGGATGTTTTCATCCCTCTCATAGCCCTACTACATCCTGATGCTATGAGAATACAACTGGGAAAAGAGATCCCGAATTTGGAGAATAGGAGTGGATGGGTGATGAGTAGACCATGTCTACACATTGAAGGATGTTTTATCAAGCCAAACCATTTTGTCAGTTGATGAAGGATTTGCTTATTGGTTAGAATAAAAGACAACTCTGCATTGCATTCCACAGAATTTGTCCCACGGATATGCCATGTGCTGGCAGCTCTGCTACTTAGTAGCTGTGACTTGGGGCAAGACACTTGACCTTCAAAAACCTCTGCTCCCTGAAGGTCCACTAAAGAGCCGATGATAGGACTTCAAAACCACGACTCTTTCAACTGTCACATCAAACTTGGGACACGTAAGAAAGGGAAGGGGCCATGTGTCAACACCAGGAATATTCCTTCCCATGTTTTATTTTGTTTCCTTGTCTTTTCTTGTTTAAATTCATGTTACTACATACAGAAGTAGTAGCTCTGCTAGGAGCTCCTTGACGGCAGTATTGAGAAAAAAACTTACTCAATAGTGTAGAACCACAGAATGCTAACATTTTCAATCTTGGAAAGGTGTGAGCAGTACCTCTATGTTCTTGCTTTATAGATAAGGAAACTGAGGCCCAGAGTGCTTAAAATGTATCAGTCCCAGAAATGCTTACTAACCAGTGTCCCAATTTTGCCCTATCAAAGTCCATCTCTCCCTGATACACTTCATGAGTCACTTGTTGGCCATCACTAAGGAATGTCATTCACTCAACTTTGCCCTACACCTCAGAGTACGCACCTCTTGAGCATATCTATGAGTGGGCTTAGCACAGGGGGCCCAGTAAATGCTAGCTACATCTAAATGCTCTGTATTTCTTCAATAGGCTTCCCACAGAATTACTCTTAGGTCTGGGTGTAGGAATAAAATCACACTGTTTTCACTGCGGACAAACCCTGGGGATTCCAGGCACATAGCATGTCTGCTTCATGGCCAGCTGCTGAAGAGCTCAGAAGCAGCCTTTCCCGCACCTTGAACTGGCTCCCATGAGAGTGGGGGACAGGCACAATTTCATCCCACCCCAAACGAGCCCAGGTTGGTTGTGCCACAACCGGTTAAAATGAACCCAAAATGCTTCCCAGTGACAGCTGGGCATAAACTCATATTTTATAAGGCTGGTTCATTCAGGGTAAAATTTCTGCTTTGCATGATTTGTCAAATGGAAGAGCTCTTGTTTTTGGATGAGTCTGTCACTTCTGCAGAAATCCTATACCCTCCATTTCCTCCCATTTGCTTGCATTTCACAAATGGCCACATCATTTTGTCAAATTGTGGAGCCACTTGGAAATTGGGCATAGACTTTTGCATAATCATTCATGTCAAGCCTGTGACACTCTGTGATTATATATAATGGTCTCTGAGGAGTCCTGATGCAGCGGAATGCTACCTGGTTGGCCTCAGAGCCAAGTCTCTTTACAACCGTTTCATAGAGAGAGACACTTAGGGAAAATATGGCTACGTCTACCCTGGGCCCCTGTGTAGACCAGCAGGAAAAGCAGGGAGCTCAACTTTATTTAGTGAGTTAGTGTTGGAAAAGTGAATTAATAGACTTGTCTAAAATCAACCTTCTCAAAAATCATTTCATAAAATTGATTTCTGTGCCTAGACACAAAGTCCAAATTTCACTAAAATTTCACCAGGAGAAAAAAAAAAAAGCTTTCACTTCAGGACATTTTGCCTTTATCTCTGAAGATAAAGACATAACCATTTCTCAAGAATGAAAAGGTGTTAATAACAGTAGATATTGGGTGGCATTGTTTTCTCTCGATTTCTCAGTATATTTTAAATTTTTCATCTTAAACCTTTTTTTTTATAAACCCTATAGTAGTTCTGTTTGGATGTGAGTATTGTTGAAATGTTTAGCTATATGGTTAAATTCCAGATTGTGTAGGGGAAGAAAAACGCACCCCAGGAAATCCCAAAGACAAGCTAACATCTCTAGAAAAGTGGTGAGATGAAAGGGCAGAGGGACCTTGTGACTTCTTTTCCAGGAAGAGCTCAGTGAAGGTAGCAAGTCCCCCAGGGAAGAGAGGGCTGTGTGGTGTGGCAGGGAAGAGGGGTTTTATTATAGTCTGGTAGAGTTCCCTGAATCCTGCCTCAGTAACAGATATGCAAAATGTGTCACAGACCCCCCAGAGTGGCATAGAACTTATGGAAATGTCTGTTGGACCAGAAGGGGCTGTGCAAAGGGGACAAGGAACATCTCAGCAAATGCTGTGTCGCCAGATGACATTAACAGCACGATCCCCCAAAACTTCAATGCAACTCCCATGTCCTGAAATGGCAGGCATTGCAAGTATATTTCCAATATCCAGGCAATATGAATTGAAATGAATTGAGCTTTAAAAAAATAAAGTTTCATTTGTTGCAAGCTTGAGTATGTAAACTGAGATTCGTACCTGCCACATGTACCTGCCCGGACAGCCACCAGCTCACCCCATCTTAATGCCACTCAGTTCTCAAGTCTCTCTAAATATCACCTCCTCCATGGACATTTCCCTTAAGATCCTAATCCCGACTTAATCTTTCATTCTATCCCCTCTCAATTTCTATAACACTTCATCTATGCCCTCTGGTTTCAGGGCTTATTTATGAGTTGCCTTGCTTGCTCTTGTCTCCTGTATGTTAGACTTACCTCACTGTGGACTGTAAATCCTTCCAGAGCTGGGATTACTTTTAAAGGCTTCCCTGGCTCAGCTCAAGACCCACATTTACTGTGCAATCTTCTCTAATTATTACAATCTATACCACCCCGTGTCTAATATTTTTAATGTCTGTATTACAGCTAACATATTGGGATGTTTCTGGCACTCATTTTCTGTACCTATTTGATATTTTATTATAATAGCATATTTCTATATTAATAAAATGACAGAGCAATGTGAGATGCCATGGGAAAAAAAAACTAGCAGATACTATCATTTCGTTAATGCTACTCTTGGTCTCCGCCCCCTTAACCCCTGCCCACCTTCATTCTAACAGTGAGAGAAGCTCTGCACTTACTTTTTCATCACCTGCCCCCCTTTTTCCTAGGAGTGGACAGGAGAAACCAGCTTAGCCAATGAAATGGAAGAAGAAGCTTGCTGGGCACTACTGGAAAGGCTTAACTTTTCCCAGTAAGGAGGACCAATGTGGCTGGCAAAACCCTTTTCTCCCCTTCTACCTACCCATCTTGTGGATTCTGAATATGATCCCTGATGTTAAGGTAAATTTGCTAAACTTACTCTAGGCTTTTTCCAATCCAGCTCTAATTTACTTTTCCAATTTTATCTCTCATGACTCCCTTCCATTTGAATTTTCTAAACTTGTTTTCTTTTTGCAGTCCGTTACTTTGCTTATGTTGTCTCCTCTCTATAGAAAGACCCTCTCTCCATTTTAATCCAAATTTTCAGATGCAGCAATTGAAAAAACTGTCATTAAATAAAATCAGCTTGTTGTTTGACTACTACACTGTACACCTGAAGCTGAAGTTGAATAATATGAAATGTCAACTATAATTTAAAAAAATAAAAAAATAATATATCTATATATCTATATCTATCTATCTATCTATCTATCTATCTATCTATCTATATATATATATATATATATATATATATATGGTCATGGGATGTGGAGTACAGCAAAGGGAATAGAGTCAATGGAATTGTAATAGCTATATACGATGTCAGAGGGGTAATAGATTGTGAGAGAAGTGTTATAACTTTGTAAGGGGTATAAATGTCTAACTATTACATTTTTTTGTACACCTGAAACTAATAAAAAAATAAAAATTAAAAAAAAATAAAATTTAAATCAGCTTGTCCATCTTGAACCTCATAGCCCTTTTTAAAAGATATTTATTAAAATATAGCTAACATATGGGCCGGCTGAGTAGCTCAGTTGGTTAAGAACTCACTCAAGAGTGCGAGCTCTGAGCAACATGGTCTCTGGTTCAATTCACGGCCCGAGCTGAGCTGCTGCTGAGCTGCCAACAGGTGGCAGGATGGCTCAGCTAAATAAATAAATAAATAAATAAATAAATAAATAAATAAATAAATAAATAAATAAATAAATAAATAAATAAAATATAGCTAACATATAATATTAGTTTCAGTACACCAGTTATTTGACATTTATATATCTAAAGAAGTGATCACCATGATAAGTCCAGCAACCATCTGACACTGTAACATGCTGTCACAATATTATTGACTATAGTCCCCATGCTGTACATTACATCCCCATGACTTATTTGTTTTATACATGGAAATGTGAACCTCTTATTTCCCTTCACCTTTCCACCCTTTTAGAATTTTCCAATTGCCATTAACATTCAATATTATTTTATATTAATTTCAGGTGTACAGTATAGTGGTTAGACATTTATATAATTTAAGAAGTGATCCCCCTGACTAGTCTAGTACCCACCTGGCACTATACATAGTTACATTAACTATATATACATAACATTAACTATATTCCATATGCTTTACTTTACATCCCCATGACTACTTTGTAACTATCAATTTGTACTTCTTAATCTCTTTACCTTTTTCACCCTGCCCCCCAAGTCCCATCTAATCTATCACACCAATAAATCTAGTACCCATCTGACACCATACATAGTTATTACAATATTATTGACTATATTCTTTATATTATACCCTACATCCCCATGACTACTTTTTAACAACAAATGTGTACTTTGTAATTCCTTCTCCTTTTCACCCACTCCCAACGCCTTCCCATCTGGCAACCCTCAAAATGTTCTCTGTATCTATGAGTTTATTTCCATTTTGTTGGTTTATTTTGTTCTTTAGGTTCCATGTATAAGCAAAATCACATTGCATTTGTCTTTTTCTGTCTGACACTCCACTCAGCACAAAACCCTCCAGGTCCATCCATGCTGCTGCAGATGGCAAGAACCCATTCCCTTCCATGGCTGAGCAATATTCCATTGTATGTATGTACCACCTCTTCTTTATCCATTCATCCATCGACAGACACCCAGGCTGCCTCCACATCTTGGCTACTGTAAACAATGCTGCAATGAACATATGGATGCACAATACCCTTGAAGTAGTGTTTTGGGTTTCTTCAAGTAAATACCCAGAAGTAGGCCCTTCATTGTCTCTTATTATAGTCTTTGTTTTAAAGTTTATTCTGTCTGATATAAGTATTGCTACCCCAGCTTCTTTTTTCTTCATTTACATTTTCATGAAATATCTGTTTCCATCCCTTTACCTTCTGTCTCTGTGTGTCTTTCAATCTGAAGTAAGTCTCTTGTAGGCAGCATATGTAAGAGTTTTGTTTTTTATCCATTCAGCCACCCTGTCTTTTGATTGGAGCATTTAATACATTTACATTTAAAGTAATTGTTGATAGATATGTAATTATTGCCATTTTATTATACATATTGTTGATGAACTCCTTTAGCTTTTTCTTGTTTGGGAAGCTCTTTATCTGTCCTTCAATTCTAAATGATACTTTTGCCGTGTAGAGTAATTTGATTGTAGGTCTTTGTTTCTAGTCACTTTAAATATTTTTTGCCAATCTCTCTGGTCTGCAAAATTTCTGTTGAGAAATCAGCTGACAGTCCAATGGGAGCTCCCTCATGGGTAAGTAACTGCTTTTCTCTTGCTGCTTTTAAGATTCTTTCTTTGTCTTTAACTTTTGGCATTTTAATTACAATGTGTCTTGGTGTGGGCCTCTTTGGGCTCATCTTGTTTGGAACTCTGCACTTCCTGAGCTTATATGACTATTTCCTTCACCAGGTTAAGGATGTCTTTTTGTGATTATTTCTTCAAATAGTCTTTCAATTCCTTGTTCTCGCTTCTTCTTCTTCCAGTACCCCTATGATGCAAACGTTGATATGCTTGATGTTGTCTCAGAGGCCCCTTAAATTATCCTCATTTTGGGGGGTTCTTTCTTCTTTCTGCTATTCTAATTGGGTGTTTCCTACTACCTTATCTTCCAAATCACTGATTCAATCTTCTGCTTCATCGAATCTTCTGTTGATTCCCTCTAATATAATCTTCATTTTAGTTATTGTAGTCTTCACTTCTGACTGTTTTTTTTATGTTTTCTATGTCCATTTTTATGTTTCCTATCACAGTGTTAAAGTTTTCACTGAGATCATTAAGCATCCTTATAACCAGTGTTTTGAACTCTGTGTTTAGTAGATTGTTTGTCTCCAATTTGTTTGTTTGTTTTTTTCTGGATCTTTGTTCTGTTCTTTCATTTTAGACATGTTTCTTTGTCTCCTCATTTTGGCTGCCTCCCTGTGTTTGCTTCTATGTATTAGGTAGGGGGTGCTATGTCTCCTGGTCTTGGTAGAATGGTCTTATGTAGTAGGTGTGCTGTAGGGCTCAGTGGCATAGTCTCCCTGGTCACCTGAGCTGGGTGCTTCACGTGAGTCCCTTGTGTGAGTTGTGTGTGCCTTCCTGTTGTAGTTGAGCCTTTGTTGCTGGTTTGAACATCAATGGGAGGGATTGATCCTCACACTGATTTTTTTGTGAATACTGGCTGTGACTACAGTGGAGGAGCTTCTGTTCAGGGGTTGACCCTACACAGCAGGATTCATTTCAGCAAGGCTCTGGTGTCTGCCTAGTGTTCTCTCTGGATGTGTCATCCTCAGCTGGGTGATGCTCCAGCTGTGTCCAAAGCTGGCCACCGGGCATGCTGACCTCATGGGCCTCCTGAGAGGGGCCCTGATGCAGGCGAAGTTCAGATGCAGCCTGTCCCCTGCCCAGGGCCACTTGGCATGAGACACAAAGCAATCTGCAGATGGCCACCACTCATGTTAGACTTGGAGGTGCCTGGAAAGGCCAAACTGTGAACCAAGGCCAGTTGCCACTAGTGCCAGACTTGCAGCTGCTCGACAAGAGGCATGAAGCACACCAAAGCCAGATGCTGCTTTTTTGAATTTTGTGAACCTTTGAGAGATTTTAGGAAAGTCCACAGCATGAGCCAACATAGGCCATTTGTATGGAAAAGTCACTGGAAGTGGCTTGGGTGGGCCTGAAAGTTGGATGGGGAAAACAAATGGTATTAGCCAGGTTGATGGAGACTCAGATATGGTGGCCACCTGTGTCTGCACACTGAGAGGGGGGCGGGTTCAATGTAGAAACAATGGATGTTGATAGCACTCATGTCTGGGAGAAAGCTGTCCCTCCAGCACTCACCCTGTAGCCAGACAACTCAGTTACTTCCTGTATGTCCCTGGTGTCGTTTGAGCTTCTACTCCAACACTGGAGCTCAGAGCAAGTGAGTCCATCAGAGAATAAGTCCCTGCATGCACCATTTAAGAGGAATGCCTAGGACTCCAGCCACCCACAATCTCACTCAGCCACAATCTCAGCTGATTTTCACAGCCAGAAGATATGGGGGACTACTCTCCCCAGCAGTGGAATCCTGAGCTGGAGAGCCTGGTGCGGGGCTGGGACCTCTTGCTACTCTGTGGGGACTTATGCAGCTGAGATATCCTACCCAGTTTTTAAAGGTCACATCGTGTGTGGTACCAGCTGTTCTGCATCTCTACCCCTCCTACTAGTCAAGGTAGTTTTTCCTTTATTTCCTTAGAGATAGGGCTTTGTTTCAGCTAGATTTCAGGCAATTCTCAATGATGGTTTTCCTGTAGTTTAGTTGTCATTTTAATGTGATCATGAGAGGACGCAAACACAGCATTTACCGACTCTGCCATTTTGACTGGAACTCTCATAACCCTTTTTGACACAACTGCTTAAACAGGCATTTATAAATTTCCTACAGTACTTCTTACATTATTGCCCTTTTCAATATTAATTCATATTAGTCTTGTCTCTCCAATTGGATTATTAGTCGATTCAGATTATATGTCCTCTTTCTGTGTACTTCCATAGCACCCAGTGTAATAATAAAATCAAGGTTGGGTGGGCACTCAGTGCATATTTATGAAATGAATGAATGATGTTATGTTCAGAACACTCTTAAAAGCAGCTGCCTTGCCTTATAATGAGATGTTTAAAGGCATGGTTCTATCCATCTTTGACTGATAAAGAATGGAAATCAGGCAAAACAACTAGATACGTACAACAGTAGGTTATGTGATGAGTTATGAATATAGATGTTGACTCATTCAAGTAGAGTGCTTTATGAGTCAAGATAGACTAAGTTAGGCTATATTAACACAAGTTCCAAAATCTCAGTGGCTCATAATAGCAAAGGTTATTTTCTCACTTACTCTATATGTCTAATGTGGGTAAAAGAAAGAAGAGAAAATGGTTTTGCTCAACAGAATCACTTGAGGACTGAGACTGGCAGAGGCTCTGTCTTGTTGCATTCAACCATAATTACCATGGCAAGGAGGAAGAGAATGAGGTGAGACCTCAGTTTTCATTACAAGAAAAAATTATGGCCACACCTATCTTGAAAGAGGGCAAGGAAGTGCCCTTCAACCATATGCGGTAGAAAGGAGAACCAGATTCCTGTGACTACAACAGGTGCTAATGTTGGCTAAGAAAAGTATATCAATCAGTGTTCTTTACCAGCAGCCAACAAAAGCTGATTCTGGTTAATTTAAGCAAAAAACAGATTGGGAGAGTATGGAGTAGCTCACAGAATTAAAAGAAATCTACCTTGAAAAGAATAGGACCAAGGTCAGCCCTGAGCATACAGATAAACAACTAGATTGACAGGCTCTTCAGAGTGTCTCCAGTAGTATGAACCAGCTGCAATTATATTCAGTCTTCATGTCATTTGTTTAGCTTTCAAATTCTTAGATGAAAGCATCAAATTGGCCAGGCGTGGACCACATGCCAGCCTTGGCCAGGGATGAGTAAGCACATGGATCAACAGCCCCACTAAGACTGTGTGCAATGGAAGAAAAGATAGGAACCCAGTGGAAAATCAGGACACGATTAGAAGAAGGAGGAATAATGGAGGATGGAGAAAAGCTACTCATGTCTATTATGCAT
The DNA here is from genome assembly GCF_001890085.2 of Hipposideros armiger. Classification (NCBI taxonomy): domain Eukaryota; kingdom Metazoa; phylum Chordata; class Mammalia; order Chiroptera; family Hipposideridae; genus Hipposideros; species Hipposideros armiger. The sequence goes on from NW_017731411.1 coordinate 1,467,921, forward strand.
AGATAACTGTATAATAATTTAAAAGGTTGACAGAAGGACGGCACGTCTATGCAGCAAGGAATTGTGCAAAGACTGAATTTCTGGATCCCTTGTCTACAAACCCCTACAGTTTGACCTCTCTTTTGGTTCACTTCTTCCAAAAAGAAGTCTAACTCTTACTTTCTTCCTCAAGAGCAAGTCCTATCTTATGACATTAGCAAGTGTATAATATGATTGTAGGAATAATTAAGGGCTGCAATGTAAAGAGAAAAGTTTCACTTTTAGAAAGCAAAGCCAAATGTCTGCTCTTTTCAAGAGCTTACAGCTGATCCAGGTCCAAAGCTGCTGTGCTCTTATCTTTCCTGGTGGGAACAGACTCTAAATTGAGATGGATTCATGTGCAGCACTTCGAATGACAAAGGAATGTTTTGACTGGGGGACAGGTCAGCCATCCACAGACATTTATCCCTGATTTCCAAACTACAAAGCCAGAAGCAGGAGCTTCAGATCTGATGGCTCAAGTTTCATGTACCAGCAGCAGGAGTATTCTGAAATGCTAGAGGAAGCCAAAGCCTCTTCCCACACCATCCCCTCGCTCATAACACTTTATTCAAACAAGAGCTTAAATGAAAAATAAACAAATCACAGCTGCCCTATATAAGCCCAAATTTTGGGGTCCCTGAATATTGTCCCTTAATTCCCATTTTTCTGCCTATTGCTAGTTTTTGCTACATAACACACCACCCAAAGCTAATGACTTAAGAGAATGACCACTTACTTAAATATGATTCTGGGAGTCAGCAATGTGGGTTGGCTTCAGCTGGCCAGTTTGTCTGCAGGTCTTAGCTGGGGTCCTTGCTGCATCTGCATTTGGCCACCCATTCACTAGCCAGCTCTACTTATAGAATCCAGCTGGCTGAGGTGAGAACAAGTGGGTCTCTCATCACTGTATAGATAGATAGGCCTGGGCTTCTTGTGGTTTCTGAGAGCTTAGGGAGGGCAGGGCTTCATGCACAAATGCTTTTCAAGCCTTTGTTTGTCTCACAGTTGATAGTGTCCCATTAGCCGAGGCAAGTTACACGTCCAACCCAGATCCAAAGAGTGGAGAAACAGTCTCCACCTCTTGATGGGAATAGCTTCAATGATACACTATAAAGGTTTGAACACAGAAATAGGCAGAATTTACGACTGTGTTTCAACCTTCCATTGCAAGTAAACTTAGATGGGACCCTATAGACCCGAATTTGGAAATCAGTGGGCCAAATTACCCTAATCCTCTGTCTGAATGAATGATTCTAGTCCACCTAAGTAATGTGAGAGGAGCCAGCTATGTCTGAATTGCTTATTTTCTGCAGGCCTCTAGGTGAATAGGTTAGCAAAAGTGACTCTGTTGCCCAGCTTAATAGACATTTATCTTGCATCCCCAGCTTTGGCCATCTACTCTAACAATGCTTATTTTTTTTAAATGCAGTATTAGCAGATAGAGACCGCTGTGCCATCCTCAGACCTTGGAAAGGCAGGCTGGCTTTCAGTTTAGCACGTTTTGCTGCTGGTGAAGCTGTTGAAAGTGGGATAATTTAAAGCGCTTATTTAACTTAAAGAATTCATTCATCTTTTGATCCACCTTCCACTCTGACAAATGCTCCCTTCCCTATCACATTCAAACACACACCCCCTTCAGAAGCTAGTAAACTCATCCCCTGCCAAGGAATGGATTTTCCCCGTATTGCTCTATCTGAGTGATAAAAGGGTTTAATGTCCCAAGTTCGTTTTTCAGTAGCTAACCCAGATACGCCCAGCACAGCAAAGCGCCTAAGCTCTTTCTACAGTTATTAAACTGTTATCCCTAATTCCTCTGGAGTCTCGACCTAGCAGCAATGATTCTGAAGGCACTGCCTATTAAATCTGCATTTTGCAAAGAGATAAAGCAGGCCAATTCGACCCTGTTTACAAGGATGACAGAAGAGCTCCTGCAGGCTACTGGTGCTGTCAGCACTTTTTCTCTCTTAAGAAGGCTGTGTGAGATGGTTCCTCACAGTTCATGGCCAGGCACATTTGCCAACATTGCAGACTTTTCTCAAACACTTCCAGGGGAGCAGCGCAGAGCCTCCTGGCAGCACAGTGGGGCAGTTTTGCTGCAGGCACAAGGTGAAACTGCTCACAACCAACGTGCAAGAGACAGGAGAAGTTTCCAGACCCACCTGGAGAAAGCCAAAAATCAATCTGGAAGAAAACAAATTCGTGTGGTGTGATATATAAAAGGGATATCCAGATTGTGTGCACATCTCTCAAAGGGAATAGAAGTTGACGCATTGATATATAGAAACAATATATTATAATTATTTATTTTTGTCTTAATTTTTTTTAATTTCTAATATACAGATTTCCTCAAGCACCCTGGCGGGAACCTTTTGTGAAATGGCACCTGTCTCATGGGATACGTGAGTCCATAATAGGAAGAGATAGGGGACAGATTGAAGAAGTGCCCTCCTCATCTCTACTTTAAGCAGACTGTGATGTATCACAGTTTCTGTGAGACCAGTAAAATTAATTTAAGGACTACATGATTTATATCAACCTAAACCAACTCTAACAAAATATACCAGTGGCTTAAAAGATCTCTTGTGAAGATACGAGGATTAAAGATAATACCGATGATGCAGACACAAAGCAATAATAGCAGAGCAGTCCATCCTCCCATGGCTCTTTGATCTCTCTGTCAGCCACAGGATGAGAAACAAAGTAAAAAGGATGGGGCTAATTAAATCTGACAAAAGTTTGAAATATGAATGTTCACCCACTATTGTCAATGATAAACCTCATCCAAAGTATAATAAGCTAATGATGGTTGGAAGCCTTCAGGATTAGAAAGATGGTTTAAAATATTGTTTATTTCTTATTTATCTCAACCTTTTATAATTCTATTTTGTATATGCCTTACCATATAAATAAAGATGCATACATTGGAGATGCATGGTAAGACATTTTTAATCAACAGGGTACACCATCAAAAATAATTTGGACTAGGACAACATGGATGGACCTTGAGGCCATTATTCTAAGTGAAATAAGTCAGGCAGAGAAAGACAAATACCATGTGGTCTCACTTCTATGTGCAATCTAATAAAACAAACAAACAAACAAAAAACTGAGCTCATACATACAGAGAACAGATTGGTGGTTACCAGAGGTGCGGGCAAAGAGAGAGGGAAATAAGTGAAGGGAGTCAAAGTGTACAAACTTCCAGTTATAAAATAAATTAGTCCTGGGTACATAATGTACAGAATGGTGACTATAGCTGATAATACTGTACTACATATTTGAAAGTTCATAAGACAGTAGATTTTAAAAGTCTTCATCACACACAAAAGATTGTAACTATGTGTGATGACAAATATTAATTAGACTTATTGTAGTGATCATTTGACATCAAATACAAATATTGAATCATACATTGTACACCTGAAACTAACACAATGTTATATTTCAATTATACCTCAATAAAAATAAACTAAAACAATGGCAATTATACTAATAACTATACTAATAATTGCTAATAATTAAACCAGATTATTACTAAAAAGTATATGGAAAGTCTAGTTTAAGAAGATGATGATAGCCAACATTGGTGTAGCCCAGATTCGTTGCTTATAAATTCACTCTCCAAACTCCAAATCCTATGTATTTCCCACTCACCATGCAGCCTCCAACCAAGAAAATAAAATTAAACTAGAAAAATTATTGAAATTATTTCATGTATTAAGTATCGTAGGCATGTGTTTACATCAAGTCCTGTAATCCCAGGTCCCCTAAAGACCATTTGAAGACTTTTCAAGAGCAAGTACAAGTTAGGGGCACATTCTCTTGATGGTGATAATAAGAACACCCCCACCAAAATCAACAATTACTGGTTAGTAACTTACTTACTAGTAAGGGTTCTCTTCTAAGAGCTTGAAGTTTATTAACTCACGTAACCCTCACAATAACCTTGAGGCATTATGGTGGACAGACTGTAAAGGCGGCCCCATGACCCTCAATTCCTAGTGCCCATAGCTTTGTGTAATCACACACCCCCACCTTTGAGTTGTGGGCAGGACCTGGTTCTAAGCAAAAGAATGCAGTAAAGGTGATGTGATTACATGTATGCAATTACGTGATTACATTACATAATAATGCCTGACTTGCATGAGCCTCTTTCTCTCTGGTTGGTTTTGAGAAAGCAAGTGGCCACATCAGGGCCCAGGTGGCAAGGAACTGAGGATGCCCTTTGGTTCACAGCTAACAGGAAAATGAGGCCTTCTGTCCTACAACCACAAGGACATACATTGTGCTAACACCCTGAGTAAGCTTGGAAGTGGATCCTTCCCCAGTCGAGTCTCAGATGAGACCTCAACCCCCTCAGATACTTTGACTTCAGTCTTGCAGAGGAGACAGCTGGGCTATGTCTGAACTGGCCCACAGAAACTGGGAGACAGTAAATACGTGTTGTTTTAAGCTGCTATATGTGTAGTAATGTTGTTACTCAACAATAGATAACTAATACAGTGGTATGTATGTCTGTATTCCTATTTACAGGTGGAAGATTAAATAAAGTGTCCAAATTCACACTGCTAGTAAGAGGCAGGGCTGGGATGTGAACCAAGGTGGTCTGGTTCTAGAAGGTTGGCCTTGACCACTCCACTTTACTGTCTCTGCTAACACTTCTTTGCTGTGGTCCTCCACCCTCTGTTAGGGTGAGACCCCTTTCCTGAAGCCACAGTCTCTTTAGGGCATCAAACCTAATCCCTTGCAATTGCAGTGCCAAGGCTGTGGCATGGGATTTGTGCTGGCACACAGGAGAGAGTGGGTGATATGAGTCACAGACGTTCCTTCCATGGCCTTGGCATCTGGGAAGGAGCAGATCAGACCAATGGCTACAGCTGTCTATGGCTCTGAATAAGCTCTGCCAGTAACTCATTTCCCCACAAATAAAGGAGGGAAATAAGCCTGTGGGTGTCACAGAAAGAGTCTTGGCATGAAAGTCAGGAGACTTAGGCTCTGACCTTGGCTCTGCCAATCCGGAGGCGTGGGAACCTGAGGAAGTCACTTGGCTCTGCTCAGCCCCTGCTTTCTCATCTCTAAAAGGAGGGGTCTGGATTGGAGGATTCTTAAAGTCTTTTTAAAAATTACAGCACTATAAGGTATTGTCTTGGTTTAAATGTATTTCATATCCTTTTTCCCCACCTTATAACTGGAAGAGCCTTCATTTCAGCTGCCTAATTTTGAAACCCAGATGACACATTTTTCGTGGAGGATAAATGGGGTCAGAGGGGAGAGAGAGAGGAAGGAAGGAAGGAAGGAAGGATAGAAGGAAGGGAGAAACATCATGGGGTCACAGACACAGAAAGGATGGAAATAATAGCTGAATTAATAGCCAAAAAGAAAAAATTCTCACCCAAAGCTATAGAAACCCTGAGCCCCCAGCCTGGCCATTCTCTGCCCATTGCCCGCGTCAGCCGCCAGGACTCCCCATCCATGCCTCCTCTTGTAGATTGAGTATCGGCCTGCATGACAGTCTCATTTTTCACTGAATGCATGTGGTGAATGCTAAACTGTAATCTCTTTTTGCATGCTTCAGTCCCAAATCCATAACTGGAGGCGCAGGCCCCGTGGTTTGCGAGAGCTCGCATTCGCCTCTGCCAAGCCGAGCCAGCCAGTGCTGCAGCCCCATGGCTTTTCCCCTGCTTCACACTTTGTCAAAATGCATCACACATGACACAAAGAAGTGGCCACTCAAAATTCCCTGTTTTCCAATCCTTTTACTATCTAATTGTTCCTCTTCTACAAGGCTTGGCCATCCTCAAAATAGGCCAGGGTCCCCGCCTGGGTTGTTTTCATTTTAAAGCAGAATTCACTACAAAGGAGAGGCCCTTCACACAGCTCCAAGCAGGGCAGTGTTTGTTCTCATTGTCCTAGACTCTGCTTTCTATGCTCTGGGGTGTCTGTGATGCTGTGTTCCCGCAACTCCAAGTCGTCAATCCCTTCCCGTGTTATTAGAACGTTATCTGATGAAGGAGATGTGTGAACATGGAAAGCAAGCCCACCCTTGTGAGAACCCTCTCCTGGCCTCCCATCGCATATAGAATGCCATCCGACTCCCCGCCATGGACGGGGCGGCCTGCCTGCCCCTCCCACTTCATCTCCAGCCCACCTGGGAGAGTCCGCCCCCTCCAACCGCACTGGCCATCAAGTTCTTCTTCAAGGACACCCCAGAGCCTTCGTACGTGGTGTTCCCTTTGCTGTGAATACTCTTTCCCTAGATCTCTCCATGACTACCCCCTGCTTGTTGTTGGCCCTGGAAACTGAGGACAGCAATGTCCTTCCCAGTAGAGCAAACCCTGTCCTAGTCAGTGCTGGCTGTGCACATGGCTGGGCTCTGGATACCAGCATCTGTGACCCCACCTGAGGCCTCTCTGACCCTGGAGTCCGCTCTGCCCAGATGCAGGTCAGGCTGGACATGCCCGTGAATCGGCGGCCCCAGGAGTAGCTTTCAGTCTATATGCAGCACCCCTGCCCTCAGGTGGGATAACTCTGAGGCACGTGGTCTACACTGGCTCCCCAGGTGCCTGCATAGTCACTTGTTTGATATTGTCACCCACTTTCCTGCATCTCTGCTGGGGGCGTGACCTCCCCATAAACTGCGTGCAGTCAAATCCTTGTCTCGGAGCCTGGTTCTGACGCTGTCTGAGTGAGTCTGCACTCCCAACCGTTCCCTTCCTCTTGCCCTTTTATATTTTCATCATGGTTCTTGAACTCTGAATATGTTGTTGTTATTATTTAGTTAATTGCTTATTTATTTTTATTGGCTGTCTTCTCTGCATAGGGAGTGTGTAAGCTCTGTAAGGGGACAGGGTTCTTTATCTGTCCCCAGCATCTGAACTACACCTGATGCATAGTAGGTGCTTAATAAACATCTGCTGAGAAGTGAATGAACTCGTTTATAGCTTACTGCGATTTTGAGCTGCTCTTTTGTCTTTCAATGGAATTTCTCATTTAAGGCTCAGGGTATCTTACAAAGCTTCCCCACTCGTCTGACACCCCACTAAGGGAATTTCAAGTTCCTGGAGAGGGTGAAGAAAGAAATGTTCTTTCCGGTGCCTCAGATATCACCCTCCAACCTCTGAGGCACCCAGAATTTGGCAGCTTTGGTCACCCAGTCCTGCAGGTAAGACCTGAACAGAGGGGGCCGTTAGACTGATGGTATGATAAAAACTGAATATGTCTGAATTCTTGGGACTATGTAACTATCGTAACTCTGACTCCTGCCCCAAACTTAGCTTGTCTATTTCTGCCAGATGAAAAGCATGCTTGTCCCAGTGCCCACCCTTTCCCTGCAGGATTTTCTCCATGGTTAATGGCGTCCTGGGTCTCGCTCCTCAACTGTGGAATGAGCTTGCTCATTAGGTGACTGCCAGTAGGAGTTTGAAGGAAGCCATCCTCCCTGGCCACCTTCTTTTCTGAATGCTGAAACCCTGACACACGTGCCCTTGTGTGTGCGTCTATCGCCCATGGGTGTAAAGTCTATCTTCAGTGTTGTGTTCCACCCATGTCTGCTCCTTACCCACACACCTTTATAACAGGCCTGTCTAACTTCCCTAGGTTCAGGATGCCAGAAACTATCTCTGTTCACCATCGTCTCCCTAGTGTTTATTACGGTTACTATACACAGTGGGCTCTCAGTAAATACACAGTGGATGAATGAATGAGTGAATGAATGAATGAATTTCACTTTTTCCAGAAAAAGAATACTAAAACCCATGGAAAGAATCCCTAAAGCTCATTAGGACCGAGTAGAATCTTCAGAAGGCTTTGATAAAGACAGAGCAGTAACAAAGACTAGCCCACTAAGAAAGTCATAGTGTCACAGGACACAGGATGAGTGGCATTTAAAGAGAAACATGGGATTGCTCCCTGGTGACTGCTACATAGACAACCATGGGCTAGCTATAAACAGATGGGCTGATTTTAAGAAAACTCCACAACAAGTAAAATATTGCCAGAGCCAGGTTCTCTGCCAAAGAAGTCTAAATCGCTTTTCTGATCATGGAGGGCATACTCTCTGAAAAAGTCAAGTGACTAAGGGGTGGTGAGCAGTGGAGATGGCTTAGAGAGGTGCTTATCTGGAGGCGGGAGGCTGTAGAAACTGGCCCCAGGAGTGAATGAGGTGATGTATGAGGAGACGTTTTGTAAAGCGGACATCTCTTTACCCACACTATGTGTTCTTATGATGATGATAAATATCATTTCTAAGTGTGTTCAGTGGATAATTAGTGCCAGACAATGCCCTATTGGAAGAAAAGAGAAAAATCAGTGTGGTCAGAAAGCCATAGTGAAATCCTTTTAAAATGTAAGTCAGATCACGATATACCCCTGCTCCAAACCTGCCAGCAGCTCCTGTCTCCCTCAGAGGCAAACTCAAACCATAAATTAGGCGTGACTCTCCTTCTGGGTCTTGATCAAGTCAGTCCTGCAGTTGTCTCTCAGAACGGCCTTTATGTAACATCTGCATGTGTCACACATGAAAAGACACTCAACGTCACTAAACGTTAAAGAAATGCAAAGCAAAACCACAATGAGATACTGCTGTACACACATTAGGATGAATATTATTAAAGAAAACAGAAAATAACAAGTATTGGTGATGATGTGGAGAAATTGGAACTCTTGTACACTGTTTGTTGGAATGTAAAATGGTGAAACCGCTATGGCAAATAGTATGCAGGTTCCTCAAAAAATTAAAAATATAATTTCCATATGCTCCAGAAATTCTACTTCTGGAGATTTCATATATATATTTGGATATATATATATATATCCAAAATAATTAAAAATGGGGACTCAAGCAGATATTTACACTACCATACTCATTGCATTATTCACAATAGCCAAGATATGGAAAGAACCTAAACGTCCACCGACAAGTGAATAAAGAAAATGTGGTATATATACACACAACGGAATATTATTCAGCCTTCAACATGAAGGAAATTCTGACACATGCTACAACATGGATGAACCTTGAAGACACTATTCTAAGTGAGATCAACCAGTCACAAAAGAATAAATATTGTATGATTTCACTTACATGAGGAATCTAGAGTAGTCAAATTCATAGAGACAGAGGTAGAATGGTGGTTGCCAGGGAGGGCTGGGAGGGGAGGTGGGGAGTTAGTGTTTAATGGAGACAAAGTTTTAGCTTGGAAGGTAAAAAATGTTCTGGAGATAGATGGTGGTGATGGGTGTACAACAATGTCAGTGTACTTAATGCCGCAGAACCATACATTTAAAACTGGCTAAAATGTTAAATTTTACATTATATATATTTTACAGTTTTTTTTAAAGAAAAAAGAATCCACACAAGTTTCTCCTCCCTTCACCCAGTCTTTGCTCAAACATCACCTGTCCAGAAGGCCATGCCTGACCACACTGCTTAATAAGCACCTCTAGTCACTCCCCAACCCCTTCCCCTGCTTTTTTTTTCTTCCTAGGCCTTATCCCTTCCTGGCATATGATTACTCACATCAGTATCTGATTTCATCGGTTCCCCACTGCAGTGTAAGACCACAAGGACAAAGCCTTTGTTTGGTCCACTACTGTTTCCCCAGCATCTGGGACAGCATCTGACACCTGGCAGTTCTCAGTAAATGGCTTTAAAGTGAATAGATGCAGTGCCGCTTTCCTGGTAAGGAAACTGAGGTCATGCAAAGGAAAGTGATGTACCCATGGCCGCACACTCAAAAAACACCAAAGCCAGCCTGGGACCCAATTCCAAGCCTGAATCTTTTCTCACGATATTGTGATACTGTTGATGGTAACATTCATGCAAATGCTTCCACTTTTTTCCCCCTGAGCAAAGTTTTCCTCAATTCAAAATCAAATTGCCTGAGAGCCCAATGAATATGGGTTCATTCATTCACTCAATGCCTATTTATCAGGCACTGTGCTAGACACTAGGATACAACTGTGAGGAGACAGCCCTTGCAGTCCAGGAGTGCAGAGATTAGTGGAGAGAGAAAATACAGCACCTCAAGGTCAGAGCCACACCGGCCACGCTGGCGGTGGTACGTGAGGGTCAAGGCAGGGCTAACCGCACCTTGTGTACATGGATCCTGGTGTTCAGGAAATCTTTAGTCAGGTGAAAGGAGTAACCAATACAAGGAGAAGGAAGAGGGATGGGGCAAGTAATCTGTTATGAATGAAGATCAAAGAATAATGCAGAAACCAAGAAATGAGGGTGACAATATCTTAATGAATTCTTTTTCTGAGGAGCCAACTTCTCTTTCCTTGCCCTTTTAATCTCTTGCTCTTTCTTTGAGGCAATTTTGCATAACATGGGTTCTCTGATCAGATGGAAGTGAGTTCAAGTTTCAGCTCTGAGTGACCTCAGACAAGCTATGGAAATCGCTCTGGGACTCAGTTTCTGCCTCTGCAAAATGAGAATGTAATGACACCCACATCACAGGATTATGAGCATCAAATAGGAAAAGCCCATATAGAGCACAGCATTAGGCACTTGATACACAGTCAGCGCTTGATAAATGTTGGCTCTGTTATTATCCTGAACAGAACATGTTGCCTGTATCCTTTTAACATGTTCCTTAGTGCTTCTGATTATTTAGGGGGTGACTTTTTTATTAAAAAAATCTGAAGGATCTGATAGAAAATTATCTGGAGGTGGGCAATGGGTCTGTAGAATGGAAGGGGTTTAACAAAAACAACTGATTTGTTTTTTTCTGGCTGAATTTAAGAGTCTGGGGAGAGAACAGTGGGAGAGGTGTGCTGGAGCCCAGCAGACAGCTACACGTCTCTCTCCAACTCCATATACAGTTAACTGCATGTTGGTGGCTTGAAATTGGCCCTGGTGAGAACTGACACCACAGAAATTAGTAAATACCATGAACAGGGGCTTTTACAAAAACAAAAAAAAACTTTTTCCTGGAGAGCTGGTTATCTGTGCCTCTCTGGAACTGTACCACAAGTTTTCCCAAAGTTTTAGAGGTCAAGTTGGCCAAAATGATTGACTAGGTTCGACCTGTCTGTTTAACCCAGTGTGAATGTGATCTGCATTTATACTCAACATATTATAATATAGAGTACAATATGCTCCCAATGTTAAGGGATAAAAGTCAGAGGAAGGTCTCTCAGCAACCCCCTCCTTCTGCCTCCTCAGTGTGCTATGGGAGGATGTGATGGGGACACCTAACCTCACCTTGGGGTAGACACAGAGGAGGCTTCTCAGAAGAAGCCATATCTACACAAAGTCCTAAAGAACAAGGAATTAGATCATTAGAGGAGCAGGGAGAGCATTCCAGGCAAATACATTCATGCAGAATCCTAGAGGTGAGTGAAAGTCTAACACGTTTAGCAAATCAAAAGTCATTTCAGAATAGAGTACAAGAAGGGAAGTGCTGAAAGGTAAGTCGGGAAAGGTAAGCAGGGCCGGGTGATGTAGGACTGTTGGGGTTTTCCTCCTAAGGGTAATTCGGAACCATTGCAGATTTAAAGAAGGGAGGAGATGTGATTAGATTTGCCTTTTGAAAAGCTCACTCTGGCTGCAGTGTAAGGTTTAAAAATAATGCTGGGCAGAGGAGTGGCTAAGAGAAGCTATAGATATCCTTGCAGAAAGAAAGCAGAGGCAGTCGCCCGGGTGAGGGAGGGTGATGGCCACCTGATGTGGGGCTGGACAGTGAGGAGAAAAAGAAGTGATGGAACCAAAGTGTGTGTTCAGTGTGGACTGTGATGACGGAAAGTGAGGTTGGAAAATAGAGGAGAAGAATTGAAAGCAGGGACTAGAACAGATATTTGTACACCTCTGTTTATAACAGCATTATTCACAACAGCTAAAGGGTAGAAACAACCCAAGCATCCATCAATGGATGAAGGGATGAACAAAATGTGACATATACATACAGCAGAGTATTATGCAGCCTTAAAAAGAAAGGAAATTTTGACACATGCTACACTGTGGAGGAACCTTGAAGACATAATCCTAAGTGAAATGAGCCCACCACAAAAGGATGGATATAGAATTATTCCATATATACAAGGAATGTAGAGTAATCAAACTCATAGAGCCAGAAAGTAGATTGGTGGTTTCCAGGGGCTGGGGGCAAGGGAGGAGGATGGGGAGTTAGTGTTGAAGGGTACGGAGGTTCAGTTTGGATGATGAGAAATTTCTGGAGATGGATGGTGGTCATGGCTGCATCACAGTGTGAGTGTACTTAATGTCGCTGAACTGTACACATAAAAATGGGGGAAATGGTAAATTTCATGTTACATATGTTTTACGACAATTTTTCAAAAAAGAATAAAGGTGAATCAAGGATCCAGCCCAGCCTTCTGGCTTGTGGACACTGAAAGAAAGCAGTGCTCTTGATAGGCTACCAGCCTCCTGATTATCACTGCTTGGAGGTGCTGCTGCTGCTGAGGTCACGTCAGCCAGCCTGCCCTGTCCAGTCAGACACCAGTGTAACGGTTCTCTCAGCAAACTGTCAGCTTGTTTGGCTGACTGAACTCCACGGACAGATTGTTTGCTGGTGTTTAGACAAAGTTCATGCAAGTAGAAGTAGCGAGAGCGGCCTGGCATGAAAGTGTCAGATCATGAATCACCAAAGTTAAAATTCGCTTCGGTTTGTGGCCAAAAACACCACCCACTGGATTAAAAGGCAGGAACTATGATAGAGGACTTATGCAATGATCCCATTCACATGAAGCTCTGAAACATGTAACACAAATCTATGGTGAAAACGTTAGAATGGTGGGTTCTGGGAAGGAGGGAATGGAGCGTGGGGGTGGGGCTAGCTGGGAAGGGCCATGAGGAAACGTTCAGAGGTAATGAAATGTTTCACATCTTGATAAGGGTATGAGCTACATGAATATATTTTTAAAGCTGTATACCAGATCCATTTACTTCATGTATGTAAATTTGACCTCTTAAAAAGAGCTCTTGTTGATGCTTAATACACATGTTGAAGTATGAAGAATGAAATGTACTGATGTCTGCAACTTACTTTGAAGTGAATTTAAAAATAAGATGAATCAATGCGTGGGGAGAAATACAGGATGACACAAAAAGCAGAACATTGGCAATTGTAGAATCTTGGTGGCAGGTATATGGGTGTTTACAATACTTTCAACTTTGCTCTCTGTTTAGAAACTTTCATGTAAAATGCTGAGGGAAAAAAATATAGTTAAACAAATTTTAAACCACTCAATTCTTAGAACATTGCAGGACTAGACAGATTATTAGAACTGTGTGGCAATATCACAGCACCTAGAATAGCGGTTCTTAAACTGTGTTCCCCCTAAAAAAATTTTTTTTTCAGAGAGCTCCTCTCCTGCAGGAAAAATAATGCTTCTTTAGTGTGTTTTATATATTGGGACTCTGTGTCAGATTTTTATTTTAAAAAAATGTTTCCACTATTTTAAAACGATGATGCTTATCAAACTGTGATCGGTATTTGGGACTGGCAAGTCTCTGCTGTACAAGACTGCCCCTCACACTGCTGTGCTAAGGCACCGTGGGTCTTCAGACACCAAACATCAGCAACACCCCACTCCATCATTGTAGCAATTTTTAATGCCCCCGTGTATTTCCATCTTGGAACCCACCCCCATTGACTTGCCCATATCCCTTTGGAGTTAGCGCCAAATCTAAGAAACCCAAGTCAGTAGGTCTGTCTTTAAGTGGGGAAAGTTTTCCCACATTGTACCTTGCCTGCAATGCTCCTCAAACATTAAAAATGTTAACAGGAACTTGAGAGACTGGTTTCTACTGTCCAAGTACAGTTGTCCCTAAAAGAAACAATTGTCCTCCCATCTTTCTAGGTCTGAGACAGTACTCTCTCCTGGTAAATTAATGGTTGTAGGTATTTCTTGGATACTGGTACAACATTGACTTCCTGTGATCATGCCGACATTTGTACACGTACATCTGGCCTAAGTGACAATTCCACTTATTGTAAATGAATCATTGAGAATTCTGATATCTAAAAATTAAAATAAAAGAAGACCACAGTGCTTAATTAAAATCCGTGACAAAACCCAAGCAGCGCGCCAAACGTTAAGGGACGCCATTGGCTACTGCTTTTGTCTCATACCTTCTATAGGGCCATCGCCTCAGCAAAGGACAGTGGTCAGGTGGCACCCCCTCTTCCCCAGACAAACTGCTTTCATATTGTTTTCTTATAAGAATGTGCAAATGGAAAATGAGCAGAAAGCAAGCTGGAGCAGATGTCTAATATCATTAAATCTGGCTCCAAAAGAATCCAGGTCTCAGTTTGGTATATTAATGCTCTATTTATCTTTAAGCACAGATGGATATTTTTATTAGTATTACTTTGTTTATCTGGTTTCAAGGAAGGTTAGTCTGGGGGGCAGATGCCTCTGTTATGAGAGCACATTCCTGCTGAGAGAGTCAGAGTGAGGAGTAGCCTTTTCAGTAGAACTTTAATTAGAAAAGCCAGAGTTATAAATGTTGGCAGCTCTCACCTGATCTAATGAGGCCAGTTGCAACAACAAACAGAAAGACAAATAGGACATTGGCAAGCCTCCGCCTTCCCACCTCTCCTCCTCACCAACCATGGAGGAAAACAACACAGCACCACCTCATTCCCAAATGTAAAATAGACCATGACAGAATCCAAGTTCCCAGAAAAGGGGATGCCGTGTAAGCAGCTGGTTATCCCTGAAGATAACCAAGAGCAATAGTCTGCTATGAATGTCCTAGTTATGAACACATGGAAACTTCCAGAAGCTTCTGGGTGAAACAATTTCTATGTGGCTTATAGATTTCAAGGTTTTTATTATACGACAGCCTGGGATCCTAAGAGGAATGCCCAGTCTCTCTCAACAATTATTATCTTGAAGTTTGTTTTCCACTGGAGTTGATTTCTTATGAGTCTCTCTTTTTAGAGGATTTAAATGGGATTATGGATCTATATGCCCAGGAAATTTCTCACTGGATTGGATTAGGAAAATTCATTTGCTTGATGGTTCTCCCAGAATCATTTCAATGTGTTTGTGTTCTTCACTAATTCTTTATTGCTCATCTTTTTTTATCCCTTTTTCTACCATCCTCTCTATACATCTACTTATGTAGGCATATAAGGAAAAGAGTGAAGATTTTAAAATCCAAAGATCTGGGTTTGAGAGCCAGTCCGCCTTGTACCCTGTGCACATGGACACAACTGCTTACTGCTGTCACAATTTTCCCCTCTAAAAGGGGAATCCTTGTCTCTATCTCACGCACATTACAAAGTTGTTTTGGAGATGTGACTCCACCGTATTCCCGCCAAAAAAAAAAATCACTCCGCCTCTTGGACATCACACTGCTCTCTTCCTAACTGCTCACGTTCGGCTCTTCTTAGATCCCTCTCTTCTCTCATCCCAATATCTGTCTACTCTGTCCCCAGACCCATCATCTCCTTTCTGTTTTCAATTTCTTCTGCTCCAACCTCAGTCCCCATTTCTGCTGCTATTGCAGAGGCCTCCCCACAGATCTGCCTGCTGAGGTCTCTCCTTCCATTCATCAGACACACCTTGATCTAGGTGACTCCACCTGATCCAGAAGCATGCTCCTCTGGTCCATGTAAGTTTTAATGGCTCCATTTGGTACATGATCTCAGTTTGGTATATTTTGCTGCATACAATATAAGATACTGACATCTGGCCCACTGGTCAAGGATCTCCTATATGCAGTCTCCCTCCCCCTTCCTACCATAAATGTCCCCAAATATTCCCCTTCCAACAGTTATGCCTTCACCAGTCTAAACTTTGACTGTTCCCCTTATATTCCTAGTAATAGCCACCATTTGCTCCTTCTTCCTGGAATTCCTTTTCTGTTCACCTCCTGAGCACAATCACATCTCTCAGAGCTCTGTTCAAATGCAGCTGCCATGAAGCCATTCCTGTTTGACTCTGCAGGAAGCAGTTGTTCTCTCTGCCCCATCATCTGTACTTCACTGACTGTACCTCTCTCATTGCATGTCTTACTTCCCCCACCAGGTGTTTATTTACCACATGCCTACTTGTGTGATGAAGACCTTTCAGACAAGTCCTGTGTCTGATTGGCTTTTCAGCCCCTCTGCACCTAGCACAAGCGACTCTTCAATAGGTACACCTTGAATCAAGATATGCCATTCTGAGCCTGAGCAAGTGCCTGCTACTGTGAGACTGGCAGGCCCGGACATGCCTGGCCTGCCCCATGCCAGTGTGCATCAAGGCTTGAGGAGCCCTCTGGGAAATAGGCTGTCCTCAGGGAGAGAAGGTGGGCAGAAAAGCTCCCCCTCCCCGCCCCCAAAGCCTTAGTCATGGCAGCAGGGGCTTTGGCTGTGAGGAGGGCATAATGTTTGCCTTTCAGCTTTGTCTCCCTGCCCCAGAGCTGTTTACTAAAAAAAATCTAGAAGGCACTGGAACACAAACAGTAGAATTTTAAAATCCCTGTGAAAACACAGGAGTGGAGAGGAAGCAGTCTCCTGACTACAGAACAAGAAATGACTGTGCGTCTGAAGGCACCAGAGTGCATGGGCCTGTTGCTTTGGTGCAGTAAGGACACAGTTCATCAAAACCCCAATGGGAACAGCAGAAAGGAAAAAAATGCAAATGCTGCGTAGGACCGACCCATTTATTAGGGTACACATAAATGTGTCTGGAGACCCCCCGGAAGAAATTTGTAGAGAGCAGGGAATTGCAGGGGCTATAAACCCTGTAAGAGCAGGTGGGGGCACAAGCACGGGAAGAGCAGATAATGCATAGCAGGACCGAGGAGATAAGAGGATGAAGTGATGTATACAGAATTGTTCAAGGCACACAAAGCTCCCAGGTTTTGGTTGTTATGATGAATTGGTTCTGTGGGTTTCTCTTGGCTATATAAACACAGTTTCACAATCTTGAGTCTTGTCACTCTAGGATTAACCTGTCTCCTGGGATCTTTATCCCTTCTTACAGTAAGTTTGCCTTTTTTTTTTTTTTATCTTTTTCCCACTATGTGTTACATCTATTTGCATCATCCTTCTAAGGCTGCCACAAATAAATCTACTGAGCCATAGGGACCCATGTTACCAGCCACAAGGACCTTTTGTTTGTCATTGCAAATATTGGCTATTAGATATGAGCAAAGAGGGGATGAAAAAAAACGTATGATTCATGTCCCTGGAGTTTGGGAACTGGTTGAAGTGGTCTTAGGGGAACGGGAGGGGAACTGGGAAGACAGACTATCCTGCTTAACTGCTCCTCATTTCTCATGCCTGATGATTATTAATTACATTTGTGCATTGATACAATTTGCTAGTTTTCTGAGTAGCCGAATTGCGCTTAGTCATCTTGGCATTTTTAAATGTAAATGAAAAATCACCTAGTGCTCTGAGCCAGAAGCGAGAAAGATAAATAACACCAGGAAGCTGGTCGTTGCCCGTCTGTCATAAAATTTCATTAGTTTTGACAGCCTGTACAACATAAGCAATGAATGAATGCTAACTACACTTCCTCGTCTGTCCGCTCCCATAAGTCACCAGAGCTGCACAGGCCAGAGGAGGTGCCACCTGCTGGGAGGTCACACCGGGACCCAGGAGGGGCCCAGGAGGACACAAGTAGGAGCAGGCTGGGGTGGGGGGAATGTGGCTTAGCCACAACACCTCCCCTCAGTAGTGGGCTCAGAGTGCCCTGTCCTCGTGAGACAGCTCTCTTCTAGGACTCCTTCATTAAGCAAATATTCCTGATGCTTCCACGTGCCCCACAGAGTGCTGAGTGCTGGAGATGTCAGAATCCATCCAACCAATACCGTCAGATGACAATAAGTCCCACAGGATACACATCAGGGCAAGGGAAGAGGCGTCCCTGGCCACGGCTAGGTAAAGGGCAGCAGCGGGTTGGCTCGCTGACCATGGGGCCATACGGGCATTCGAGTCTTGGAAACTAGGAAAGCCTGGGAACCCTGCGTCTCGTAGTGGCTGATACAAATAAAGATAAAGACACTTTTGTTTCCCCCTCCCTTCTCTTCTCTTCCTGAACAATTCAGCCTGGAAGCTGTCAAGCGGGTCCGAAGTGTTGCCCTCTGTGCAGGAAGGGGAGGGATGTTGGAGGGGGGTGACAAGGGCATCTCTGCAAAGTGGTGGCCTGGCCTGGGGAGTTTGAGCCTAAGGTCAGGTGTTAGGTACCTAGCAGGACGAGGAGGGCATGTACATGTGTAAGCTGCCAGCCTGGGGACCAGGGTCTGAGCAGGATGAAGAGCATCCCCGTGAGGAGTAGAGGGTCCAGGCACTGAGAATCAGCCCCAGCAGGTGAGGAAAGCAGCCACTCATAGGGTGGCTTCACGTGGGGGGTCAGAGCCCCAACAACACATAGAGAAAACCTCTACAAAAGGGGTGTCAGAGCCCTAGCAGGGTGAGGAACGTGTACGCATGGAGGAAGAGTCAGCAGAGGAGGAGAGCTGAGAGGATTGGTCACAAGCAGGAGCACTGATTAAGTATGTAAATAGGTTAATAAAATGGCCACCTGGCTTCTCACTGTCAGAGAAGAAGGTACACATGTGGGGGTGGGGGGCGGGGGTGAACCCTGGCAGTTGGATTGGAATTGAAGAAATCATCATGAACCGTTTCCATTATAGAGATTTATAGAGATAGACATATAAATAAATACAGATGTGTACGTACCCAATAGACACAAATGCACCTTTCTTCCTTGTCGGGTAGCTAAGCACGTAACAGAAGAGTTTAGACATGTCTGTGGTATCATTACCACCATAAAGGAAGAGGCTGCCTGGGAACGAAGAGGACACAGGAGGAGGAAAGCAAAGAGAGAGGATTTCAATGACATCATGTGAACTTCTGGATCCAGCAATGCTTGAAGCCTATAATATAAGTGAACAAACTTATTTTTGTCTTTTTTGTTTAAGCCAGGGTTAGTTGAGCTATTGACACTTACCGTGGAAAGAGTTTTGATTATTAATACCCTCAATAAATTCCTGATTATTGGTTTTAATTGATAAAAAGATCAAATATTAGAGAGGCATCTTAGTTTGTTTTTCAGGCATGTGTCTAGCCATGCAAACATTCATTTAACAAACCATTCATTCAACAAACACGTAGTGTTTCTACTACATACCAGGCACTGTTCTATGTTCTTGGGGTACATGAGTGAGGAAAAAAAAACCCCGTAAACTGCAGGATTGATATTCCAGTGGAGCCAGATGGACAATAAACAACAACAACAACAGCAAAATACCAAAACAATAACTAAATAAACACAAGAGTATAAATGCCCTGGGGTGGGGGGAAGGAGAAAGAGAAAAAGTATAGCATGGTAAGGGGGTGACAGGCATTCAGCATAAGAAGCGGGTCTTGCAATTATTTAAATAAGGTCATCAGGGCAGAACACAGTGAGAAGGTTACATCAGACCAAAGCCTGCAAAACAAGAGAGTTAGAATATATCAGGGAGAAGAAAATTCCAGATGGAGGGAATTGCCTGAGCAAAAGCTCTGAGGCAGAAGCACAAAGAAGTCACTGTGGCCAGAGTAGCCTAGGGAGGAAGCTGGGAGTGGTGGGGTCAGGAAGAGAAAAGTTGGGGCAGATCAGGTAAGAGTTTAAAGGCATTTAAAACCTTGAGCTTTGACTCCAAGTGCAATGACTCACATCACTTTAAGCAGAAAATTGCATAGTGTTGGTGTTAAAAGGATCAGGCTGTTTTGTTATGTTGAGGATGGACTAAGAGGGTAGGGTGGGGAGGGTGAGAGCAGAGAGAACGGGAGGAGTAACCCAGGTGAGAGATGCTGGTAGCTCAGGCCAGAGTAATTCCAGGGTGGAGTCAAAAAAATTCCAGGGTTTTGTGCCTGGGCAACTACAATGATGAACTGAATGGGAAATGCCACAGAAGGAGAGATTTGTGGGGTGAAGAGCAGATCAGTTCTGGACAGGTTGAGTTTGGAATGTCTGCTAGACATCCAAGAGGAGACATTGAGTAACAGTTACATATACAAATTTGGAGTTCTGAAGATAAATTAGGATGATTTTATTTAACTTTTGCAAACCTTTACAAAAATTAGCTGATATTTAACAGTTTGTTGGAGGATCAGTTTTTTAGTACAATATCATAAAGATCAAGTCAAAAGATCGCAAAATTTTAGCTTGTAATTCCCAGTGTTGTTGCCTCCACTGCACCTTCTTCTATTTTGATGTTGCAGAATGTGGTCTGATGGACCCTGAGACCCTTTCAGGATTTCTGCAAGATGAAAATTACTTTTGTAATAACATTAAAGCATTTTCACCTTTCTTTCATTCTCATTCTCTCTTGAGTGAACAGTAAAGTTCCCCAGAGGCTACATGACATGTGATATTATAATAAATCGAATGCAGGAGCAGATATGAGAATACTGCTGTCTTCTATTAAGCTGTGATATTATGATATAAGTAGAAATATATAGTAATTGGTCTTTGTCTCCTGTTCCTGGAACAAGAGCTCTTAAAATCTTTGCAATTTCCTGAGTGATAGGGATGAGAAGAGCATCTTTTATGATTCATAATCAGCCCCTTTCAACCATACTTACGTTGTGCTAATGAAGTGACTCTCGATGACTCTTGGTGAGCCCCCAGATAGCTTCAGGATGGGGGTTGGTTGCCAGAGGAATCAACCATATGAGTCTCAGTCCCACTCTCCAACCTCCAGGGAGGGGAGAGGGGTTGGAAATAGAGTTAATCACCAATGGTCAATGATTTAATCAATCATTACTACTTAATGAGATCTCCATATAAACCCCTAAACTACTGGGTTTGGAGAACTCCCAGGTTGTTGAACACATAGAGGTGATGATAGGAGGGTGGTGTGCCATGAGAGGACCAGGACACCTTTCCCCCATCTCCTTACTTTTCCCTGTACTGTACATCTCTTCCATTTGGCTGCCCATTTGTATCCTTTACAATAAATTGGTAAATGCAAGTGTTTCCTTGAGTTTGATGAGCCATTCTAGCAAATTATCAAAACTGAGGAGGTGATCTTGGGAACCCCAAACTTGTAGCCGGTTGGTTAGAAGTACAGGAGGCCCAGGATTTGTGACTGGAGTCTGAAACAGGCAATCTTGTGGGACTCTGTCCTTAACCTCTGAGATCTGACAGGTAGTCAGTGGCAGAACTGAATTGTAAGACACTCAGTGGGTATCCAGAGATTTAGAGAACGGGTTGTCAATGTAGAAAAAACACACACCTATGGTGTCAGAAATTCTGTGAATAAAAGTGGCACATAAGCCAATATTAAAAGAAATGTGCAAAACTGGAAAACAATGCCATTCTTCTCACTGAAAACTTTTGATTTGGTAAATGTTCTTATTTTTAATTATTCATGTGTTTTTATTGTTACTTTTAAATTGATCAGTTAATAAATCTTTTAGGGTCTTTTTTGTATTCATAGCTATGCATCTCTTCCATTTACTGTCTAATAAAATCAGTGTCAATAAATTTGATCTACAAAAGTGAAAGCACTGGAGGTGTTCAATAGTTTTTGAGTGTAAGTGGATCCTGAGTGAGAACAATAGTTTGAGAACCATGCTGTGCCATATCCCATCATCATTGCAGGATTTTCAATGGGGCAACAGGAACCTTCCTTCCCCTGGTGGTGTCCTTGACCTCTCCAAGCTCTCATTAAGCCACCCTGCTTCCTCCAGCAAACTTCCTATTCGTGGACACTCTACATGCTAAATCTACATGCTAAAAGAAGTTTAAAAATAGAACTGATCTCCTTTCTCTGTGATGATCTTCAGGTTTTGGTGAAATGAAAAATTGGTACTCACAAGTCTTTCCCTCACAAAAGCGAATTTAGGAAAATTAATCCTGTTTGCTTCACGACTGGCTCCCCAGGTGATCCAGAGCAAATTGCCCCCATTTCCCCTCATTCTCCCTTATAAAAATAAATTTGAGGATGAAAATAATCCTCTCACAAGCACCAACATCAAAAATATAAGGATTAGTTATAAATTCCATCAAAGAACATCCAGAATGAATAGAGCATGTTAATTTTCTAAAGCTACATATATAATTATATTGATGTGAAACAAATATAAATTCATACCATGAGCAATTCTTAGGTCCCATGTAGTGTCTATAGCCTTTTCCTGTTGTTTGGGAATATTTACTTGTGGCTCTTTTTAATTATGCCTTTTATCTTTTTCTACAACTTTCTAACCTAGTGTGACTTTAGCAATTCTTAAACGGTGTGGAAAAGGACCCACAGCCTAAGCAAATCATTCTTCCTAAAATACAGTTTTCACATTCCTGTCCAAGAAAGTGATTATGTGATGAAGTGATTTTAAAAAATCATGCCACCTCCCTCAAAATAATAGCGTATAAACCACATGCACACACAGTCGTTTATTTTTTAAAACTACATGTCTTATAAATAACATAAATACAGAGGCTTTATGGTTCAGAAGTCCACATTACCTTAACAGGACACGAGGCACTCTTTTGCAATTTTTAGCTAAAATATAAAGAAAAACAGCTTTAAAGGAAAATCCACACAATCCTCAGTAAGAAATAGACACACAACCTCATGTCAGGATCCAGCAAAAATCATCATTTGCTATGAAACAGATCAGCGTGGATAAGGGTTTTACCTTAGATGTTGCCTCCTGAAGCAGAGATCAATTATAGATTATAACTATAAATGTAAATTGATTATGTAATATAAAAACCAATCATAGAGATACAAATTAAGAGACAAATGAATCACCATGGCACTCAAAAGAAGTTAAAATGTAAAGGATGACCAAAATGAAAATAGTGGTCTCAATATGCGTATCAGTCAAAGAGCTCTACACAGACTATCCCCTACTTGTCGGAGTAAGTTGATGCAGTCTTTCAGGCATGCAGTCTAGAAAAATGCATCAATATTTAGCCTGGGTATCTGTTGTACATGTTGACCCAACAATTTCATTTTAAGAATTTTTCCTATGTTCATGTTCAAAATTTTTCCACATTTATTAGACAAATGTGGGAGAAGATTTTCCCAGAGATGTTCCTCAGAGTGTCCTTTAGAAAACCCTCAGTCTCTGGAGGTCAGAGGTGTGGCCCAGTAAGCTGATGGGATCCCCTTTAGGCGCTCCACGGACAGATACACGAGACCCAGGAAAAGCGGGTCCTGTTTATCCAGCCCAGGCCTGGGGGTGGGTGGGGGACGGAGGGAAGGAGAGAGAGAGAGAGAGAGAGAGAGAGAGAGAGAGAGAGAGCCTTCTTTACTACTCATTATACCTGCTTGTTCACGGTGAGACCACCTGATCGTCTACACTCACCCCAAACATTTCTCCACACCAGTGTGAGCTTGTCACCATATTGTCTTGTTTCCTATCCAGAGCTTCCCAGTTGTACACTGATCATTTTATAAACGATCAAGCATATCACAAAGGCTGGACATAAGAGCAAACATAAAATCAAAGAATTTAAGAAAAATAGTCATGCTAAACTTGAATTGAAAATATCCATGGGAACCCCTAATATATATGATCCCCTAATACATAGGTGTGTGCATGTTCCAGTTCTGTCCTCTGAGAGAATCTGGAGGCACTGACACCTCAAAAGCAAAGCACGTGGAGCACCCAGATCTTGATTTCTAAAAAACATTATTCTCTAACAGTAAACAGGGTTCCTTAGAGAAATGGGCAGGGCAGGGACCCTACAAGGGTAGCCCCCAAAATCTTGCTGTGTCAATGCAAAGAAGGGTTCAGACAAAGGGGGTTGTGTGAAAAGGTCACCGGAACTACTTGAAGAAGCTCTCACTGGCCATATTTAGGATGATCTGAGCACCAAAAAGAATGATTGCACTTGAATAAATAAAACTCCATGATTCCACATTGATAATAGCAGCGAAGAAAAGAAAATTTACTTTTGAATTAGATGATAAAAATATAACAAAACAAAACAATTGCAAAAATCAGGATAGTGATTGTCTATAGGGAAAGGGGGAAAGGAGTTGACTAGGGGTTAACACAGTTCACTCTATTCACATTTTTTTATGGAGGAAGTTTCTGTATGTATCTTACTTTTTAATAAGCAAGCACAAAACAAAACAAAAAAACTACTGATTTAAACCTGCCATAAAATAAACAATCCATTAAAAGAGCTAGAAAGGAAAGATCAAAATTAGTTACCTATAGTTGATGGAATTACAGATGCTTTTAAATTCTCTTTCTTTCGCTTTTCTTTTTTCCCCCTAATTTTCTACAACAAATATGTATTACTCTAGTAACATGAAGAAAACAAGGCTATAGGGCTGGCCAAGTGGCTCAGTTGGTTAAGAGCTCGCTCAAGAGTGCGAGCTCTGAGCAACAGCAGTTCGATGCCTGGCCTGAGCTGAGCTGCTGCTGAGCTGCCAACAGGCGGCTGGATGGCTCAGCTGAAAAAAATAAAAAGAAAAAAAAAGAAAAGAAAACAAGGCTATACTCATGTCTTTTTAGGGAGACTACTTCATAGGCGGTGTAGAGTCCTGACCACTGCACTATACATCTGAAGCTGCCATTGAATATTATATGTCAACTATAATTTAATACAAATATAGTCATGGGATGTGTAGTAGAGTGTGGGAATGAAGTCAATGGAATTGTAATAGATATGTATGATATCGGGGGTGGGGGAGCAGTAGATGGGGGTAGGGGGGTTGTCACTTTGTGAGGGGTGAAAAGGATATCTATTGCATTGTTTTATACACTGAAACTAATAATAATAACAAAAAAAGAAAACAAGGCTATAATATAACCTACTACATGTGCTAGCAGAGTCAGCATAGAGTGGTATCTATCACTCATGATTTGATCACACCTGCCACTATTTTTTTTTTACATATATCTTTTCACTGTTCTTCCTTTTACTTCCAAAGAGATATTGTGGAAGCAGAAATTTAGTTACAGATAGATAGATTAGGCACAACTCTTTCGTTAATGCACTTGAAATACTTTATACAGATCTGAGTTTCATCTCTAAAACAATATAAGAGAAGAAGGTGTGAAAATGTGTGAGAATGGACTGCAAAATAATGAGACTTGAATTTTTTTCAATACCAAAATATATCTGGAACTCCTCAAGTTCTTCAGAGTCAAAGTCACATTTCTTACAGGGTTTCAATGACGCAAATCTTTTAGCTTTAAGGGTGAAATTTATTTTTGGAAATAACCAAAAATCATCCAAAGCCAAGTCTGATGAATAGGGTGGTTGATCGAGCAGGAAACTACCTTTTGGTTAAAAATGAGGTGCAATTGTAGAGTGATGAGATAGAAAATATAAACTAGCTCAGATGTAATTCTAAAGTGGAATTCTTTATGCATTTTGAGGCACTTTTGTGAGGGAAAAAAAGTAGAGTCTCCCCAAGTGAGTACTTTGAAAGAATACTCCTCATTTATCATCATTGTTTCCTATCCATTTCTCTCACCAAATGAGGATATAACAGTCTCAGACTCCACACACTGTGAGCCCATCACTAATCACTCCCACGGGGACCCTTTCACTTGCCACAACTCTATGCCCTCTTCTATTCCAGAAAATGGTTTGAAATTCTGTCCTCTCCTTGACAAATTGAGTTCAGTCATTCATAATTGTCAACTCTTCCACATTTCACTTTAATTTTGGGGTGGGCATCCTGATCTCTCAGGATAAATTTATTAGCCAGTTATTCTAACATCTTCCGTTTTCTGAATCCCTGTCTCAGCAGCTAAAGAGTTGGATACACTGGAGGCATGATTTCTTTCTTTTCTTTTTTTTAAGATTTTTTTTTATTGTTATTGTGGAACTGGGGGAGGGGAACAGTGTTGGGGAATTGGGGAGGAAACCAGCCAAGTTGTTGTTCTTCAATCTTCTTTGTGGAGGACACCAGTCACCATCTGGCTGCCCATTGGCAGCTCGTGGCCTCAAACCTCAAGGTGCTGTGTTCAATCTTAGTTGTGGGTGGGCGTAGCCACCATCCCATGTGGGAGTCAAACCCAGCAGCCTTCTTGTTAAGAGTGTACGCTCTATCCACTGAGCCATCTGGGTGGCAGCTCAGCTCGAGGTTGGAGGCACAATTTCTTTGAACTAAAACCAATCAAATGACTTCTACGTCTCTGGGTTGGGTTAATCTCTTCCTAAGGTAAATTGTTTGCTCCTGGGGTTTTCTTCTATCTAGAGTCTTCTTTCTGCTAAGCGGGAAACTTGGACCAGAGAGCTAGCACCATTCATGTCAGAAAATGCCTCTTTTCAGCTTTTGAGTCAGTAGGTTTTTCTATATTAGAAATCCAGGCCACCAATGTCTCGGGGTAACGTTTCCAAAAGGAAACTCCGAGGGAGCAGGGGACCCAGTGGCTGCGGTTCCACAGATTTTTGGACTCTTGATGAAAAAGTCAACCCAGAAGTATGGCTGAGCTGAACAGGACATGATCTAACTAGGTCCTGAGGCTCCATCACCTCCATTCAATAAATTATTCAAAGCAGAATATCATAACAACAGAAGCAAGTTGACACAAAATAGATCAATCCCAGCCTAAAAAATAAAAAAAATCCAGTCAAGCTTGAAAAAAATTATGTTTCAAAAAATAAAAGGAATGAGTGAAGAATATAAGATGGTGAAAGCCACACTGATTGCACATTTCTTTAACCAACCGGACTCCATGTGCACTATTGATTGAACTTGGTTCTAGTTTCAACAAGCAGTATTAATTTCAAAGGCTCCCTTTTTTGTCAAACTAAGTTTATAAACATAGCAATTTGCTAATAAATGTGACCTTTAAATCACATTACTCTAAACACAGACTTGCTCTGTGTACAGGCTGCGGAGGGGGGGACTGTCAGGGATTGCCCAGAGAAAAGCCTTGAAGGAAACTTACACAGCCTTTCCTCAACCACGCGACCTTAAACAAACCTCCAGTGGCCCATTTCTGCTCAAGGCTGTCCCAGTTCTTCCATTTATTCAACAGATTCCTTTTTACTCTCTTGAGTCTTCATGGTGTGAGGTGAATATAGAGATATACAGAAATGAATAGAACACGGTCGCTGTCTTCAGTGACTATATGTGCACAACTCATTCACACAACAGCATGAACCATGGTAGCATCTGAGAAGCATGGCACAGAAGGTGTCATGAAGTCATACTCTGAAGGAGAGGACATCCGTCTCACCCCTGTGGAGATAGACAGGAAGGCTTTGAAGAGACTGGCTTTTGAGTTGGTCCTGGAGGGATGGTTATTATTTGGATAAAAGAAAATTTGGTGATCACGCCAAAAAGAGCATGCAACCTGAGTGCAGCTAAGGAGCAAGAGGGAGTGGATTAATATTTATTAAGCACCTACTTGTAATGTGTTTGAGGTACTCTGCTACATCTAAAGGCAAAAATAAATCGATAAAATAAGGAAAGTTTCATCAGAGCAGGTTGTTTGGTTATTTGAAAACAGAAAAGGAAGGTTCATAAATTCAACTAGCTGGGGTATTGAAATTGCATACAGCAGGAAATAGTATAAAATAACAAATTATACTACAATCAAATACCACCGAAAAGACTGCAGGACCATTCAAAGTATTATCTATGGTCTGTGACCCAAAATGTAGGAATAGAGTGAAAAACAATGCTGGAAAGGTAGTTAGAAATAATTTGAATGCCCCAATTAAAAATTTATAGTGTGGGTTGAAGACACTGAGTCATTAAATGTTTAAGGGTGGGCATAACACTAAGTGATGTTTGGGAAATTAACAATATGCAGCAAAGTAGCCAAGTAGACACAACAAAATGAGGGGATTTGCAAGAAAGGGAAGCCAAGTCAGTTTTGGACATGGACTTTTGTTTAACATTTATGTACAGTAGTTTTTCTTTAATTTACTTTCAGTTCCACTGAAAATTCTATTATGGCATTATTTGCTTCCTTTCATCAACTCTTTCCTTTCCTTAACTCTGTCAGCAGTCTGTTCATTTCAGTGTGTCTTATTTTCCATCCCCCTTCCTATTCCAAAATGTATTTCTCTTCCTCATGGGGACAATAGTGTTCTTAGCTCTTTACACATAAGGACTAACATCGTTAACAGCCCTCTGAAGAAGATAACTGCTCACCCCTCCCCTCCCCAACACCTAGAGCAAAGTCCTAGCTAGCACCTAAAACAGCCCATTATGCAGTAGGTGCCTAACAATTATGTGTTGTTAAGCAAATTCCCATTTTACAGATGAGAAAACAGCATATGTAGAGGTTAAATGAGTTATTCAAGGTCACATGACTCTTAAGTTCTGAAGCTGGGCTTCCAACTCTAAACGTAAAATCTTGCATTCTTATCACAATTCTAATCACAATTGTCCATCTGTTTCAAAGATGTTCTTATTTTCCTTCTATGCAACCTCTCTCTCTTTTCATTTATTGAATCTTTTTATTGGCCTAGCTTTGCATTTGCCAATACTTATCAGTTTATGAGTCAAATTATACAAAATTTCTTAAATGTTTTTAGAGCTCAGTGATAGGAAGTATCTTCATTCTCTGGTTGGGAGCATTCAACATATTTTCACAGTTCTGTGTACTGAAAACATTTTGGGTTTGGTGTCTTCTTTTCTCTGGACTTTTATCTCTGGGTTTCTGGGTTATTACACCTGGAGTTATGAGAACCAGAAAATCATTCATTGAAACACAAATAACAGATGGATTGGATCATAAAAAGGTGAGTGAGAGGAAATTGGTTAGAATTCCAGTTCCTGTGTGTTCAACATACAACAGAACACACACAAACTCTCAACCAATCTCTGCTTGCAATTAGTCTCCTGCCATTGCCTTATGATAAACCATCTGTTTCCTCATCCTGGCTGCATGCTTAGCACTTCTGAGTCCATAAGAATAGGACTGATTATGTTATTGTATATGTTTTTTAAGTTTCTAGAAGTTCCTGGAAATTTTCTGAGTTCTAGGTATTTGGTATTTATTCTTCTCCAATAGATGGTACAATCCTTGTAGATAAGAACAGGTTTCTTTCACATAATAATTTCCCTTCCATTTCCCCCCAGTATATGCTGAAGCATATAGGAGATGCTAAATAAATTCTTCATGCACACACACACACACACACACACACACACACACACGTGTGCACACATGCACACTTGCACATACGCACACACATGGTAGCAACCTGCTTCGTTTAAATACCAGGCATCTAAATTGTATTTTGGACCTAGATATTCTCCTTTCTTGACTGACCTCCCTTGTAAAAGTTCATCAAGAAGAAAGTGCCTTAGCTTTCTATTTAATTTCACATTCTGCAATAAGAAGCTTACTTTATTTCTTATTTAAATGAAGGACCACTTATGTCATGGTTCTTTCACAGGATTTTAAAAACTGAATTAGACAGCTTCATGGCAAACAAGCAAGATTGTAATTTTATATATTAATCATAAGTATAACCAATAAGCCCCGAGGGCATGCCAGATTATGCAGGCCCTACAGATAAATAACAGATTACAGCCCCTCAACATTAAGCAACTCTTAGGCTTATCTCAGAAAGAAAATGTAGCAACCCCAAGATAAATTAAGTGAGACTGTGAATTATAAGTGACAAAAACATAGTTCAGACAATGAGGATTATATGAAATCAAAAGAGTGTTTGCTATGGGCCAAAATGATCCAAGAAAGTTTCACAGAACTGGGACTTGACCTTAAAGGACGGTTATATTTCAAATCAGCAGGAGGTAGAGCTTTCTCACTATTTCCTCTTCTTGGAATGCTGTTCTTTCAATAGCTGGTTGCCTCATGTCATTCAGAGGTTCTAGGCCATCACCTCCTCAGAGACAACTTCTTTAACTGCCAAGTCTAAAAGAGCCCCTTATTATCCCAATGTGGAAAGCCTAGTTTGTTTTTTTGTGTTGTTTTTTTTTAGTTAGCATACAATATTATATTGGTTTCAGGTGTACACAATAGTTATTCAACATTTTTATACCTAAAGAAGTGATCACCAAGGTGAGTCCAGCAACCATCTGACACTGTACCACGTTATCACAATATTATTGCCTATATTCCCTATGCTATACATTATTTCCCCACGACTTACTTGTTTTTGTTTTTGTTTTGTTTTTCTTTTGCCTCTCTCTGGCACTTATTATCTGATATTTTTACTGTTTGTGTTTATTTGCTTATTATCTGTCTTTCTCTTCTAAAATGTGAGTTCCATAAGGGCTGTGACATTGTCCTGTTCTTCTGTGTTCACAATTCCTTGAAGATTGCAACAGGTGCTCATTAAATATTAGAGATGCATGAATGGGTGAGTGGTTAAATGAATCAAGCATGCAGCACGGGAAAAGGCCTAGAAGAGCTAGAATGCAAAGAATAAGTCTGACAAGGTGACAATTCCAGCTCAAGTGGAGAGTTTATATATAGGAGCAGCAGGAATAAAATTGCCTAACAGTAAAATGATCAGGAATATAAACAGGCAGTTCACAAAATGCAGAAACAAAATATCAGATAAACATAGGAAAACATAGACAACCTTGGTTGTTAAAGAAATAGGGATAAAAATAATTAGCATTAAAAATGACATTTAAAATTGAGAAAAATGTTTAAGATGATAAAGCCCAGAATTGGCAATATTTCTCAAGTTCAGCACTATTTCTGGGGGAAAATATTCATCAAATCCTTAATAATCTATATATCATTTGACCCAGAAATTCTACACTTAGAATTTATCTTAGGAAATAATTAGGCAAAATTGAGTTTCAGGAATGTGAATCTCAGGATTGTTTATAAAAATGAAAAATTGAAAACTGCATTAATGTGTCACAGTGGGCAATTAGTTTAATGGATTATGGTGTGTTCATGGAATAGAGTACCTTGCATCCATTAAATAGGATGCATTAGGCATCAAAGATGTTCATGACATACAAAACAGTGTATATGTCATGATCCCAATTCCATAAAGACAAAACAAAAATAAAATTTATGTATTGAAAATAAATTGGACTTCTAGGACCAAGATGGCCCAGTAAAAATTATCTCCTATATCTGCTAAATCAAATGAAGTTTTTTAATTCAATTAGAAAGTTTGGTGTGATTCTGATGTAAAGAAAATTAAGCAAATAACAATATGAGAGAATTATTAGCTCTATGGGGGAAACTTGTATGATAAAGGAACAATTGCTTTAATGTGTAACATGGCTCAGCTGTGAATATTTCCATGCCTTAATAATGCAAACTGAACACTGATATCAATAAAAAGTGGGATATAACTGTACTGCAAGAAATGGGAGGGGTCGTATACTTGTGTGTGTGAGGTGGTGTGAGAAAGCCAGATTCCCTTTTCCCATAGAAGAAAGTCGATTGATATCTAAAATAAAAGTCAATAAGTAACATGATTAGCATAATATTTAGAGATATATACCAGAATAAATAACAAAAGGATTGAAAGCAAGTAGTGAAACTTAGAGATGGGATATGGCAATTTTATTATAGGTACTATTAAACTTTTCAACAAACATGTGCCTATATCGATGTGATAAAAAAAAATTTTCAAATTGAAAGAAGAGTTGGGATTTTGACAGAAATTATTTTGATTTTCTACTTAACCTGGATTCAATAATGTACCAGGTTTTATTCTACGTGATTAAAAAACAAACAAAAACAACTTCCAAATGAATTGCATTCTTTCAAACAAAGGTTAGGGTTCTTTCTAATTTACTATCTTAGTCCACTGAGGCTTCTGTAACAAAATACCACAGACTGGATAGCTTATAAATGACAGGAATGTATTTCTCACAGTTCTGGAGGCTGGGAAGTCCAGGATTAAGGCACCAACATATTCCCAGGCTGGTGACACCCAGTCTTCTCTCTGATTCATAGCCCAGTCTTCTCTCTGTGAACTCTCTGGAATCTCTTTTATAAAACACTAATCCCATTCATGAGGGCTCCACCTTCATGACTTAAGCACCTCCCAAAAGCCCAACCTACTAATACCATCACTTAAGGAGTTCAACATATGAATTTGGGGAGGGACACAAAACATTCAGTCTATAACATTTACCTACCTATCAATTTTGTTGTTGTTCTGTTTACAAATTTATCTTTTTTATTATTATTATTAGTTTCAGGTATACAGAACAATGCAATAGTTATCCTTTTCACCCCTCATACAGAAACAACCTCCCTCCCCCAGCTGCCCTTCCACCCCTGATATCATACTTATCTATTACAATTCCGTTGACTCCATTCCCACACTCTACTCCACGTCCTGTGACTATATGTATATATAATTGTAGTTGACATACAATATTATTCAACATCAGCTTCAGAAATACAGTGTGGTGGTCAGGCCTCTACACCGACTATGAAGTGGTCTCCCTAACAAGACATGAATCCCACTGGCCTCCTAAAAAATATTTACAACTTTATTGATTATATTCCCCAGACTGTCTTTTCTATCCCTGAGGCCATATTGCAGTTACCAATTTGAATTATCTCTTCCCTTCCCCTTCTCCTTCATCCCCACCCCCTCCCAACTAGTAACCCTCAGTTTTTCCTCTGTGTCTCTGAGACTATTTCTGTTTATATTTCTCATTTATTCAGTTTTTTAGATTCCACGTATAAGTGAATTGGTGCTCTATGGCAATGTTTACAAAGATAAAATGCAGTGAGTTGCGAAGTGCTCCCCATTCTTGTAGGTACAAATGAGTCCTAATGCATCAGACCAGAATCAATACAGCTGTGAGCTTAGCAGCAGATTTGAGAGTCTGAACAGTCTTTAACTGGCACCCAATCCCAATTTGATGCATCCTTTGTCCTCCAAAGTCATATGCCTCTCACCAACTCAGAACATCCCAGCTTCTCCAGCAGTGGGACCAAGACAGGGCACTCACAGTGGTAACAGAACAAATAAATAACAGTGAAGAAAGACTATAACCATTCAACAGACATTTTTACTGTAGGCCAGGCACAGTGCTGGGCTCTGGAGAGATCCAATAAGGAAAAATGTTCAATATAATACATTGTGGCAGTGCCAAAATAAAAATATGGCATAGTGGAAGCCCAAATAAGAGACACAACTCTAGATAACCATCTTGAAGAAGGTAAGATTAAGGATTAAGAGGTTAAAATTAAGAGATTAAGGCAGTTTTAAAACTGGATCCTGGAGTTAGGCAGACCTGTACTCCAAACCCAGCTCCATCAGTTATAGAATGAACAGTAAATCACTTAATCTCTCCAAGCTTTAATTTTCTCCTCTGTCAAATGGGGATGGTAACTGTAGTTCTGAAGGTTCAGAGATACTGCATACAAACTGCATAGTGAGTAACAGGCACTCAAAATGCTTCTCATTCTGATCATTGTTTTTGTATTTGAAGACCACCATCGTGTAGAACAGGAAGGAGGCTTCTTGTTCTTCCTGAGAGAATAGACATCGGTTGGCTTCAGAGACAAAGGCCTTGGTCCTTCTCCTGAAAGGCCTAGGGAAGGAGCAAGAGATTTAAAATCATCTATAGAATCTTTGATCAGGGAGCACACAGGCCTTATTGTTTGGATGGAGCATAGGGATGTGGCAAAATTCAGAGTAGAAATTGGAGTGTGGAATATCGAGGAGGCGGGAGGAGCTTTAGACATCCCCAGTGTCTTTCATGTACCAACACACCATAAGAGCAGGGCATGCACTGTTGCCTCCCAAGAATGGCACTAGAGCAGTGGAGAGAGCATTCAGCCTTTAGAGGACATGGGACTAGAAATGAGGAAAATATTTTTGGTTGCCCGAGTTAACCACCGACCAAGAAGTGGGTAGGGCGATCAGGTGAGGGCCGATGGTATCTGGATAAGAACTGTCGGTCCATCAGAACTTAGAAGAACCCTTGCTAAAAAAGGGGAAGGTCCTGAATCGACTGTCACCTAACAGAATGAGAACCCAACATAGAAATTTAGGTTGAATTATAAAAAAACAAATTGCATTTTATTTTCATACCAGTATTTGTGGGCTGACATTCATCTCTGTTACATTCATGCTTCCAAAATTCTCCCAAGTATCCTGAAGCCCTAACAGGTTTGAGAATCACTGAGATATTTATTTTATGAAGGAGTAGAAGCTTGCTCTTGTCAGTGCCCAGGGGAGAAGGAGCCCTGAGAAAACATAAGACCAAGGTAGATATCAGAATGCCCGTTTACTAACTTAATTGTCATATACAGCCTGAATGCATCAGCTTGATCAGTCCATACTCTCCCTGTGGTCAATATGAGACGTCCGCGTGGTTAGTACATTCTCCATGGATTAGCCAGTATTGTTCCTCTATGTAAAGTTCTTCAAAGAATTTAGATTGCCTGGAACTATAATCCCAACCCTGGGGATGGCATGTGAGTTTCTGCCCACTTCTCTGGCCTCATCTGCCACCCCTGCCGCTCCCAGAGCCCCTGTTCCAGCACCATGGAAATCCTGACAAGATGTCCCTTAATGCGTCTCCACAAACGCTGTTTCCTCTACCTCAAGTGCCACTCCTCACCTAACAAGCCTGAAACTTCCGACTACTTCTTCAAGACCCAGTTCGTCATCTAAATTAACTAATACTTTTTTCTGAACATATTAAATATACAATTTCCCTGACTTTTGGCTTCTACTGCTGCTGTTGAGAAGCCAGGCATCATTCTAAACAGCAGCTTCTTTGGAGGTGATCTATGTTTTCTCTGTGGCTTCATGTAAAATCTCGTCTTTGAAAAAAAAAATACCTATTGCCTCTGACTTTACATATCTCTGCAATTCACTGTGATGTGTCTTGGTAGGAATTTCCCCTTACATACCTTTTTTGGAACTTCATTGACTTCTTGAATCTCAGAGTTGGTGTCTTTCATCAATTCTGGCCATTTAAAAATATTTTTATTACTCGTATAAGTGAAATCATACGGTATTTGCCTTTCTCTGCCTTATTTCACTTAGCATAATACCTTCCAGGTCCATATCTACCATCTGCCCCTTCAAATATTGACTCTCTCCTCTCCCCCTTCATTCTCTCCCCTCCTTCCAGAGCTCTGATTAAATATTTTACATCTCTTTTTTACCTCTGTGCTGTGGTCTAAGATTTATTTATATCTATTTTCTAGCTCACTAATTTTCTCTCCTGCGGGGTCTTATCTGCCATTAAACTAATAAAGTGAGTTTTGAAATATCATTTATGATATTTATGTCTAGAAGTTTTCTTTGACTTTTTCAGATCTGCTTGATCATTTTTATAGTCTTTTGTACCGTGCTCATCAATTTAACTGTCTCTTCTTTATTTCTTCAGGTATACCAATTTTACAATCTGACTTTGGCAATCCCAATATCTGATACCTTTCTATGTTTGAAATTGGTGTCTATAGTTTCTGCTCCCACTCATGACAACTTTTTTCATTGTTATTTGGGCATTATGTAAACTAATACCTTTTGCAAGTTTTCCATAGGAATTCTTTTGAGACCTATTTTACAGTTGGGTTCCTTCAAAGAAATCATCCACACAGGATTTGTGTTTGTGTCTGCCACATGCCAGAGGGCATGACCAACCCATGGTCACTTTAAATCAAATTGGAAGCTTGAGGATTTTTCAGAGATTCCAGTGAGTATAAATTTGGGCTGCAAAACAGTGGGAGGAATACATGGGTATAGACATAGATTCAAAGGGAAATTTGTTTTTGACTCAATTCCAGTTCCAAGACAGAATACTGTCCTTGATGCCCCTTTGGTGTCAAGATAATTTCTAATTCAATTTTACATGAGTTGCCTTTGGGGAGTCCCGGCGTTAGTGATGGGGTCTCCTAGTAAACATTACATCTTGATCAGCCCCTAGGCAGTATCTTCTGCCCCTTGAAGCTGTGAAAACAGACGCTTAATGTCACCAAGATTCAGTGAATATCTTTTAGTACTCTTCTTATTCCTGTGGGCTTTTATATTTACTTCATTTGGGCCTCTAAGGAATCTTTTCTTTATATAACAGCTTATGAATAAAAGCTTTGAATTTTTTATTGCATTTTAGCTAACATTTTAGTTGTTTACAGAGTCTCAAGTCTGCCATACAATCAGAACTGTAAGTCTAAAAATATTTGTTTTCACCACTGCCTCCCTGGTAGCGAACTATTTGTGAATAGGGTCCAAGTCCTGTTTATCTATCACCTGATAGATATGGAGCTCGGTAAGGGTTTGCTGATTAAAATATGAATGAATACATTCATTCAATTTTGCTTAAAGCACCCATTCAAAGGGATACAATTTTATTTTCTTTGATAACTAGAAATTCAATAAAAATAATATTCTTGAAGCTTTTTCTTTAGCTGAAAATGTCTTTCTCCATAATTTGCTCACCCTTTTCTCTAGATGAGAAAAAATTTTCAAGGTAACATGGCAGTAAATTCGAAAAATATATATGGAGGGAAGAGATTAATTTAGAAGAATTTAGCATGCTCAGAGAAAATGAAGTTTAAAACCTCTGGAAAAGGAACTGGAATTCATTTTACCTCAGTCATTCATTATAATTAAACCCCAGTTATTTTTTAATAAAGGAGGCTTAGCAAACTCATGGTTGTGAAATACACCTGGAATGGACACATAATTTAAGGGGAAAACACAACTCAGAGTTTTGTGATCAAATATTTTCTTACACGGTAAGAACCTGAAAATCTTTAAGTGAAAGCAAACCCATTCACAGCAGTGGTTCCCTCCAACAGACATTGTACTTCCAAACTTTAAAGGAGAATACGCTTGCTTCACCAGCTCCACACCCATTCTTTGCAACTTATGGAGAGAACAAGAGGTGAGCAAACGTGTGTGTGTGTGTGTGTGTGTGTGTGTGTGTGTGTGTGTATTAATATACAGGGGGTGCCAAAAAATGTATACACATGTCTTGTATTTATCTTTTGTTATCAGTATATATTGAGTATTACAATTTTAATACAGTTTTTCCTTTCTTAAAATGTGTATACATTTTTTGGCACCCTCTGTATATTGCATATTTATTTACTTGGTTTTCTTTTTCTTTTTTTTTGCCTGAGCAAACCTGTGTTAGCTTAGCTATTCTGGAATGCCTATCTGGGACCTGGAATAGTCACAGAAAGACCTTGAATAAGCAAAAGAAAGGAGATATATATATATATATATATATATATATATATATATATATATATAATTATATCAGCTAAAGGAAGCAGAACTTCTAGTGGGGGAAAGATAGCAGACTAGGTTACCATGCACAGCTTACCACTAATAACACGTGAACATGCAAGTTAAGATATTGTAGCTTTTAAAAATTCTGTGACTGTTGCTGTGGAAAATGGTATGTCAGTTCCTCAAAAACATAAGCATAGAATTGCCATAGGATCCAGCAATCCCACTTCTGGGTATGTATGTATGCCCCAAAGAATTGAAAACAGGGACTTGAACAGATATTTGAAGAGATAGCAGCATTATTCACGATAGTAACCAAAAAGTGGCAATAGCCCAAGTGTCCATCAATAGAAGAGTGGATAAACAAAACGCAGTATATACATACGACGGAATATTATTCAACCTTATAAAGGAAGGAAATTCTGACTCATGCTACAACATGGATGAACCTTGAGGACATTATGCTAAGTGAAATAATCAAAACACAAAAGGACAAATACTGTATGATTCTTCTGTGAGGTACCTAAAGTAGTCAAATTCATAGAGAAATAAAGTAGAATGGTGATTTCAGAGGCTGGGTGGGGCGGGGCAATGGGGAGTTAATGTTTAATGGATATGGAGTTTCAGTTCGGGAAGATGAAATAAGTTCCGGAGATGGATGGTGGTGGTGGTTGCACTACAGTGTAAATAAACTTAACGCCACAAAACTGCATGCTTAAAATGGTTTAAATGTTAAATTGTATGTTGTATATATATTTTATCATTAAAAAAAAAATCTATGGCTATGCTCAAGAAAAGAAAGGGAAAGCTCATGTGCCAAAAGCTAGGAGAGAACCGAGGGCCACCTAGGTAGGTGCATGAGCTGATGCTCTAGCCATTGGGGGGAATTATCTAATCTGGTTACCTAGGAATTTGACCCTTGATGGATTGCTAAATCAGTGAAAACTCGGACAAATAAACTCTGCCCACTTGTCCAGAAAGACAATATAAAAGTTCTCTCAGCCATGACTCTAGCTGGAAAATTAGAAAACTAAATCAGTAAATCATTCTCCCATGAAAACTCAACATCTTAGGCCTGTGGTTTAGAGTTCGCTCTACACTGTATTCATGGTGTGAGAAATCCTTGAGCTAAAAAGTAATGTAAAATTGTTCTTGGGCTGTTGCTGGCTCCAGGGTGTTCAGAAGAAGCAAATAAAAATACACTGGTAGGATTCTTTGACAACTCAGGCTGCCCAGATTCCCAAAGAATGATAAAGTCCCTCTTATAATCCCAACTTACAAAATGCACAAGGAAATTATTCATTGTGAATAAAAGTCAACAGAAATATAAAACAAAAACTAAAGTCCAAAAATGTAAAATAATTAAAAAATAATCTGAAAGACAATACAATGTGACATGAATGAATAAAGGTATTAAACAGTACAGAAATAATAAGATGGAAAGAGAATAAATAAACTGGAAGCCACATCAAGGTATACTGCCCAGAAAACAGACTGAAAGATATTAGAAGACAGGAAATGTAAAAAAGAAGTTAAAAGACACGGAATATAGATTGAAAAAAATCCAACATGTACCTAACAGGAATTCCAGAAAGAGAGAATAATGATAATGGGGAAGAGACGCTGTTCATAATGATGATAGTTGAGAATTATCCAGACTTGATTTAAAAAAGAATCTTCAGGCTAAAGAAGCATAGTGAGTCTTAGCATAACATAGAAAAATAAATTCACACTTAGAGTCACTGCAGTGTAATCATATGAAAGCTAAGGAAACAAAAATACCCAGTAAAGAAAAATAAATAATCGATAATAGAACAACAATCTAAACGGCAACAGAATTTCTAACAGAAACATGGAATAAGCTAGAAGCCATGGAGTAATAGCTTCAAAGTATTGAGGGGAAATAACCGGAAACTTAAAATTCTATTATCAGCTAGATTATAACTGAAAAATCAGGGTGAAATAAAGGTATTTTCAGAAAGAGGCTTTATTAAGATTTGTCACTGGTAAAAGAAAGCAAAAATAACATGTTCACAATTGGGCAAACAATATAGTTGGTAAACCAAGAGGTAAAGCTAAATAAATGTCGACTCAAAATATCAAAAATAGAAACAATAAATAATTTGGAGGATATTATTTAAAAATAAAATACTAGAAGGGGCCGGCCAAGTGGCTCAGTTGGTTAAGAGCTCGCTCAAGAGTTTGAGCTCTGAGCAACAGCGGTTCGAGTCCAGCCCGAGCTGAGCAGCCGCTGAGCTGCCAACAGGTGGCAGGATGGCTCAGCTTACTTAAAAAAAATAAAATAAAATAAAAATTTAAAAAATAAAATAAAATAATAAAAAACCATCATATGCAAGTTGCATGGGTGACAGAGATTGGAATTGGAGCATTCTGAAGTCCTTGACTTGTCAGGTCATGGGTGCATGTTAACAAGCTAATGGCCATCACTACAATAATAGTAATTAAATTCATAATTTCCAAGGAGAAGATTACAAGTAAGAGAACAAAGTAAACATTCACACAGAAAAAAATATAGTTTTGAAACAAATGTGTAGTGTTAAATTGATAAAGCTGGGTACTGGGTACATGGAGTTCATTATACCTATGCTGGTCTTTATTTTTATCTGCATGTTTGGAACATTTCATTTAAATACACAAACAAAAAACCTCATCAGCAAGCTAGGAAAACACAGGAAGTTAAAGAGAGTGAGTATAAAGTAAAACCTGATCAACCACAATAAATGTAAAGAGATTGTCTTATTAATTAAAATATAGAAAAACTTGTATCAAAAAAAAAAGCTATTGGTGGGTGTGGGTGGTGGATTGGGGGAGGTGGACTGTCACTTTGTGAGGGGTAAAAAGTATAACTATAGCACTGTTTTATACACCTAAAACTAATAAAAAAATGAAAACAAAACAAAAAGAAAAAAGAAAAATATAGCTATGTGCTGCTTAGAAGAAACATCTAAAATATAATGAAAAGTTGAGTGATAAAGGATGGAAATATATTTTGGGCAAATAGTAACTGAAAAAACAACTGTGTTGACATAAGTATCAGATAAAAGAATAATCAAAGCAAAAGACACTGTTAAAGAGAACACTACATATTAATGAAAGGAAATATTTATTGAAAGATATAATCATCATATATGTACCTTACAATTTAACCTCAAAATATATAAATCAAGAATTAATACAAAACAAAAAGAAATTTACAAATCAAGATGGTGGAAGATTATAATAGTCCTTTCACAGAACTGACAAATTAAGCAGACAAAAAAACTAGTAACTATAGAGACAATTTGGGCAACACAATTAAAAACCTGATCAAAAGAACATATGTAGAACCCTGAGAATTAAAGAACACATGTTTTCAAGCATACATAGAATATTTTAAATAAATTGAGCCTATATCATGCTACCAACCAAGTACCAATAAATGCCAAAGATTTGATATCCTACAGACTACCTCACAATAAAATTAAAAATCAACACTAAAAATGATTTTATATGCTTGGAAATTAAAAAATAATATTCCTAAGCAACTAGTGAGTGAAGAAGAATAAAGGAATTTCAGAACCGAATCATAATACAAACACTAAATACCAAATCTGGAAAACAACCAGTTGTGTGTTGGTAAATGTTTTCCCAAGGCTCTCTGGGTGAGTGTGTACGAGTATGGGGGGGGGGATAATGAGGGGAGATGATCTGTAGCATTTACCAGTATCCATAGTGTAAATACCCTACCATGCCTATTTCAAGCTACCAAATGAAGTGTGGAATTGAGAAGAAATACACAAAATCAACAGTTACAAATCAATATGAGCTGACTACAGTTAGTTCCAACACACCAGTGTAAACAATTGAAATATCTTTAAATGCATATATTAAACAAAGAAGAAGGGGCTGGCCGAGTGGCTCAGTTGGTTAAGAGCTCGTTCAAGAGTTTGAGCTCTAAGCAACAGCGGTTCGAGTCCAGCCCGAGCTGAGCAGCCGCTGAGCTGCCAACAGGTAGCAGGATGGCTCAGCTAAAANGTTCGAGTCCAGCCCGAGCTGAGCAGCCGCTGAGCTGCCAACAGGTAGCAGGATGGCTCAGCTAAAAAAAAAAAAAAAAAAAAAAAAAAAAAAAGGTAAACAAAGAAGAAAGGTGGAAAATGACTGCACTTAGTATTTAAATCAAAGGTTAAAAAGAACAGCAGAGCAAACCCAAAGGAATTAGAAGGAAGGAAATAATAAAGGTAAGAGCAGACGTTAATAACATTACAAAGACACAATCAAGATTAACAAAAGGTAAAAAATGGCTCCTTTAGAAGATAAATTAAGTAGGCAAACATGATCCAAAGAAGGGAAATTAAGATAAAAAATAAACAATACTCTGAATAGAAAGAACATGAGAGATGCAGTAGAAAAATAAAACATAAATATTATAAACAACGCCAATAAATTTGAAAAATTTAGATTAAAAAGGCAATTTTCTGGAAAAATATAACAACAAAACTGAATAAAAAAGAAACATAAATGTGAGCATACATAGTATTGGGTTGTTGGAAAAGTCATGATGCATTTTTGCAACGAAAAACATAGAAAAAAATATGTCATGACTTTTCAGACAACCCAATACTGTCAAAGGAAGTGAATCAGTCCATGCACCCCCTGCTGCTGCTCCCCACCTCCCCCCTTAACACACACACAAACACAATTGCCAAGCCTGGTTGGTTTTACAGGTAATTCTGCCTTTAAGAAATGAATAATTTTAATACTGTAAGATTGCTTCAGTAGGATAGAAAAAGAAAGAAAGCAATCCAGCTCATTTTATGAGACCATTAAACCCTGAAACAAAAGTGGAAAGAAAAACTGTAAGCCACTTCCCTAGATGCACAAAGAGGCAACCATATTAAATAATATATTATTTTTTAAGTCCGGCAATGTAATTTCTTAACTCACTGCTAATTGCAGATTATCCAAGAATGTAAAAATGCCTGAGAAGGTCAATTAATATAATCATTACATTAACACATTACAGGAGAGAAATCATTTCGATACAGAAAAGGCACTTAATACAATTCAACAATTCTTCTTGATTAAACAAATATACCTTCCCAAAATAAATAAATAAATTCTGTTACATAAACTAGGAATAGACGGGAATTCTTAATTTAATAAAGTATATCTTTCAAAAATCCATTGCAAATATTGAAATTAATAATGTTAAAAACATTAGGATAATCCCTTATTCTGCTTTCTATGTTATACTATGGGTCTTAGCCAACATAAGAAGAAAATAAAAAGAAAAAATTAAAAGAATGAAATGTTTATAGCAACCTTATTCATAATAGCCCCAAATTCAAAACAACCCAAATGTCTATCAACAGGGGAATGGGTATACAAATTGTGGAATATCCAGACAATGGAATATTAGTCAGTCATACGAAAATGGTGTATGAGACAGGCAACAACATAAATGAATCTTAAAACAACATTGTGCTATGCAAAAGCATCCAGTCCCAAATTAAAATATACTGTATGATTTCATTTGCATAACGTTCAAGAGCAGGAAATGCTAATTGTTAGCCACGGGATGCAGATTGTTGTTTGCCTAGGGTAGGGAGGTGGGAGTTGGCTGCTGGGAAGCACAAGGGAACTTCTTAGAGAGATGGACATGTTCTGTATTTTGATTGAGGTATCAATTACACAAGTGTATATACTTGTCAGAGCTCATTGAACTAAATAATTGTCACCTGTGCATTTTATTGTCTAGTAATTATATCTCAATTTTTAAAAGCACAATAGACACAAAAAACTAAAGATTGGGGGAAGGGGGGTAGCATAATTATTGGGTTGTCAGAAAAGTCATGACGCATTTTTGCAACAAAAAACATAGAAAAAATATAGCATGACTTTTCCGACAACCTAATAGTATATAGGATATATGTTTGCATAGACTATCCAAGAGAATGCACAAATAAATATTAGTGCTAATAAGAAAGTTCAGCGAGTTTGTTAGAAATCAATTTACAAAAATCAATAGTTATTGTTCAAGGACATTATTAACTACAGCAATAAAAGCTTTTAAGGTGTCCAGAAATAAATCT
This sequence comes from Hipposideros armiger, assembly GCF_001890085.2. Classification (NCBI taxonomy): domain Eukaryota; kingdom Metazoa; phylum Chordata; class Mammalia; order Chiroptera; family Hipposideridae; genus Hipposideros; species Hipposideros armiger. Next base: position 1,511,087 of record NW_017731411.1, read on the forward strand.
AATAAATGGTGTGTAAGATTTTTATGGAGAAAGCAACAAAACCTTATTGAGGGGGGAAAGAAACAAAGGATTTACTATATTCATGGATGGGGAAGGTTCAACATATTAAAGGTTGCAATTTTCCCCCAATTTATCTGTAAGTTCAATACAATTTCAATAAAAACCCCAGTAGAGTTTTTCAAAGAACTTGACAAAACAGGCTAAAAAATTACAAAGAAACAGGAGGGGGAGATGACTTCAGAACGAGGAGGGAAGAAAGTGTGTGTGGGGGTCTTATCCTCTTGAATATTGGCACTCATAAAGCTGTAGTAAACAGTGTGATATTACCACAGGGAATAGAAAGCTTAGAAAGAGAACCACTTAGATATGGAAATTTGGAATATGACAGAGATTGCATTGCAAATCACTGGGCAAAGAATGAGAGTATTCAATAAGTGATACGGGGACATCACCGTATGGAAAAAAACAGGTTTAACTATTCGTATGAATGATGGTAAAATTGGATATCTACCTCATACCATACACAAAAATCACAATCACCTAAATGTGAAAAGTAAAATTTAAAAAGAAAATATGGGAGACTATCTTGATAACATCTGAGTACTGCCGTATTACTTATGTTGCCAAAAGCATATACTATATTGAGAAAAGAACATTGAGAATATAGCTATATTAAGCTCAGAATGTCTGTGTGTCAAGATGACATCAAAATTAAGTCAATAACTACTATGGGAAGGTGTTTACAAACCATATAACTGGCTTTATATAATCATAATATAATAGAATTTTTAAAAACCAGGCAAAACAATTAATCCAAGAGAAAATGAAACACAAATAAACATGTCAAAAGATGCTTCAATCTCTGTAGTAATCAAAGAAAATTGCATATTAGAACAATAATCAAATACCATCTGACACCTAGCATTTGGCAGAAATCAATCATTGATAATCAATAATGTATCCAATATACCAAGAATGGGTGGGTCTACTGGGAAATCGATAGTCTTATACAGTGCTGGCATGGCTGTAAATTGATACAACTACTCTGAAGAACAATGTTGGCATAACTTTTAAAAAGTTGATGATGTGCACAATCTATAAACCAGAAATTTAGCTTCTAGATATTTGCCATAGAGCAACATGTGCACAAAGAAATATGTGCAAGACTGTTCTTTGCAAAATGTTTCATAGTAGGGGGAAAAAACCACAAATGCTATCAAATATACTTTTTTAAATTATACAAACCAACCCTATGTATATTTATTATGGCTGCATATATATTGAGAGAAAGTATATAATGATACTCTATCAGTATAGAAGTGGTACATGGGAAACCCAGATTACCTGGTTTGGAATCCTGGCTCCTCTGGTTACCAGCTGTGTGGCCTTGGACAAGTTATTTAACAAATCTTTTCTTGGCCCCTCACCTATAAGATGGGAGATAATAATAGTCTAGTCATGTCTGTTTGGGGCATTAAAGGAGCTAATGTATATAAAGTGCTTAGAATAATGGCCGGCATACAGTAAATTTTCTGTTTTTATTACCATCATTACCATCATCATCACTCTTGTTGTCATTATACTCATCATCAAGACAATGGTTACCTCTGGGAAGGGAGGGGAAGAGATGGAGACAAATCTGTAGCTTTATCTTTAAGGAAATACGGCTATGTGCTACATATATTAACCCTGAGTTTGTGGGTATGTGGTTGAGAGTACCAAGTACATAATTATTTGTCATATAACTTTTTGGACTTTGCTGTATATTTCAAATAGTTCATATAGTAAAAGTGTTTTTTTTTTAAGTAAAAGGGTAAATGGTCTGTGAGATTATGGAAAAAAGTTTAAACTATCCTGTATATTGAATGACTATGAGAAGAAAGTATTGTAGAAACATATTTTTAGACAAATGCTTGACAGCTAGCTAACTGCTAGCAACAGCAAGATATAAGCTAACAGTTAAAGAAGGAAAAGCCAGAGAACTTAAAAGTAATTCTTTCCAGGAACATCTAAGGTCCCAAAGTAGTAGAAAAATGTGCAGAAATGCAGTTTCTTGGGAGGACATAAACACAAAGCTCCTGGTAGTGCCAAAGAAATACTGTTAGTTGATATAAGTATCCAAAAATAATATGTTCCCTGAGAAAATTGTTATAGTAAACTGTAGAACACTTATTCATTTTCAAATGAATATTTATTGACCTTCAATTATGTATACATATTCCTTTGTCTTTTGCCTGAGACAGACTTCAGCTATTATTTTAAAAACGAAAGAAAACTTTTGCATTCTTTATGCAGCTATACCACAATAAAGGGTTTTGGGGTTATATTCCTAGAAAGAAAATGATCTGTCAAGATAGTTTCAGCAGAGGCCGGCCGAGTGGCTCAGTTGGTAACAGCACAAGCTCTGAACAGCAGGGCTGCCGGTTCGATTCCCACATGCGCCAGTAAGCTGCGCCCTCTACAGCTAAGATTGTGAACAATAGCTCGACCTGGAGCTGGGCTGCCTTGAGTGGCCAGCGACGGCGTAGGCTGCAGTGGGCTGCCATGAGCTGCCGTGAGTGGCCGTCCAATGGCCGGTGACCAACTGCCTCAGCCGATAAGAGCACAATGATAATAACAACTTGGGCCAGTGAAGCGACATCCTCCACAACTAGACTGAAGAACAAAAGGACAACAACTTGGCTGTTCCACTTCCCAATTCCCCAACACTGTTCCACTCCCCGAATTCCCCAATAAAATCTTTTTTTAAAAAAGGTAGTTTCAGAAGCAAGTAACAATAGTTATCTAAAAATAGCCATCTAAATCTTAAATAGTAGGGGTTCACTGTTATCTTACCTAAGGAGAAGCCTGGAGGTAAACAATCCCAGGGTTGATTCAATGGCTTAATGACATCCACAAGACTCAGGCCCTTTCTGCCTCTCTCTTCTCCCATCCTGTGTGTCAGGAATGTTTACACTGAGACAGCTGCAGCCACTCTAAGCATTACATCTGCACACAACCAAGCTCAAAGTCAGAGAGCAAGTTGGAGAGCAGACCCCTTGATCATCTCCCATTTTATTAGGTAGAAAAAACTTTCCCTGAAACCCCTCCTTCATATCAGTGACCAGAACTGGGTCACATGGACATTCCTAAACTGTTCATTGGCCAATGGAATTGGGATTACCATGACTGTTAGACTCATCTCTAATTCATCACCTAGGACTGGGACCATCTTCTTTTAGCATGTTACCCACTGTATCTCAACAAAACCTAGGTTATGTTATCAAGGAGAGAAGCCACAAAGAGGAACATGGATGACTTTTACCTAAAGGAAAAGACAAAGGCAGACGAAAACACAGAACTACATGGAATCTACTCAGTTCCCCCCAGGAAGACATGTGGCTTGTGGCAGATACCATTGTCTGTACCCAGTAGTTATAGCTCACCTCTTCCTTGCCAAGGTACCAGCTTTGCTTACATAAGGGAACAAGATACCAGCTTTACTTACATAAGGGAACACTGAGCAACCAAATGTTTTTCAGAGATTGGGACACTTTATGGCCTAGGAGTGAATCTTAATTGGTCTACACCCACCGTGGTAAATCCATTCCCCTTGCCAGTGACCAGTAGAGGAATGGAAATATGCTGTGAAGGGAAGTCTGCTGTGGAGCCTCTGGAAAGAGACAGAAGGAAGAAGGCCCTCCCTCTGGTCTTAAAACACTGTTGTGTTAGGATATCTTTGCTGCAACTGTTAAGCCATCTTGCAAGCCTGAAGGATGAAGGGCTGTAGCTGACATAGTGCGAATGGGTCCCGGATGTTATGGTCGAGTTTCTAAATTAATCAACCTTTTAACCACTCAAACTTCTTATAATATGCGATAATAAATTTTCTTCTTTGTTTGGGCCATTTTTGTCTGATCATTTACTATTTGCAGCCAAATCATCCTGATAGTATACTCACACTGAAAAATATACAGCAAACAATTTAATGAGAAATTTTAAAAATCTAGATAGATCAGAAACTAACAAGGGCACATTTAACTGCTTTCAACTGGTTGGAATCAGAAGGATCCAAGATGGCAGAGTAGATAAACAATGGGTGGGGTACTAGAAATGGATAGTCTTACCCACTTGCCTCCTCCCATGACCACATTAAAATTACTACTAAATTATAGAGCAATCAACCTGGAGAACCATATGGAGTCTAGCTGAACAGAAGTCCTATACATATAAGGATATAATGAGGAAGCCATACTGAGACTGGTAGGGGGATGGAGACATGAAATAGGCTGAGCCCACACACCTGCATGTGGCAGTTGAAAATTGGGAGGGATATCTCAGCTACAGAGGTTCCCCCTGCCCCATGAGCGAGAGACCCCAGCCCCACACCAGACACCTCATCCTGGGAGACAGAAGGCTGTGGGAAACCCAGATGTCCTCTTATAGTGCCTGCACACAGACTCACTACCTTACAGGCACTCACTCTGGACTCTGGCAGAAAGGTGGTGACTTGGAGGCATCAGAGACATACAGGAAGGGACTGAGTTGTGTGACTTCAGGGAGAGAATTGAAGGGACAGTCACCATTTCCCCTGTGTAGAATCCTCCTCCTGTGCAGCCAGCAGGAGGGCACCATCTGTCCTGTGTTGAGCCCTCCCCCACATGGCCAAATCTGAATCTGCATTGGCCTGCTGCGCTCCACTCACTCAGTCCTGGTGACCCTGTCCCACCCAACTAGTGCAACACCAGATACACATTCTTGACCAGCAGCCAGCCCCACCCATGTTGCAATCTTTCTAGGACAATTCTCAGGGATTCACAGGCCCCAGGCAGGTGGCAGCTGACCTCGGTGAGCTCTGAGTTTTGCTCAGCAGCTTGAGGCTCAACATTGGCACCAAACCAGGATCTACATTAACCTGGTGAACACCACTCATCCCCCGCTGGTGACTCACCCAACTCACATACTACACAAGGCACTATCAGTGGCTGAGCCTTACAGGATCTAGAAGGCAGTAGAAGACCTCAGGGTCCCAGGGATTTTTGTGGAGAAACCCCAGGCCTGGTACTGGTGGCAGCCAACCTCGGTTCACAGTGTGGCCTCTCCCACGTGCCTCCAAGATAAACACAGGCAGTGACTAACCACAGATTGCTTTGTAGCTCCTCCCAGGTAGTCCCCAGCCAGTCAAAGGCAGTGGGTGACCTGGGTCTGCACCAGAGCCCCTCCCAACAGACCCCAGAACCAATATACCTGGAGGTCAGCTTCAGACTACAGCAGAGCATCACCCAATTAGCCCCAAAAAAGGCAAACCCAAAGGGTGGTCTCAGCAGGCACAAGAGCCCAATGTAATGAATCCTGCTGCACAGGGTGAGCCTCCCTCACAGCAGTCCATAAACTGTGTGGATGTGGCCAAACACCACAGTCAGTCAGCCTGAGGCTCAATCCCACCCACTAACATGCCACCAGCAATCAAGGCTCAAGGGACACTCCTGGAGCACCTGACACAGGTGACCAGGGAGACTGTGCCACTGAGGGCACCTACTATATAAGGCCACCTGGCCAAGACTGGGGGACATAGCAGATTTACCTAATACATAGAAAAAAAACACAGAGAGACAGCCAAAATGAGGAAACAAAGAAATACATCCCAAATGAAAGAACAGGAGAAAAATCCAGAAAAAGAACTAAACAAAATGGAGGCAAACAACCTACCAGGTAGAGTTAGAAACAACAGTTGTAAGGATTCTTGATAAATTAGAGGAATAATAGACAAATGCAATGAGAACTGCAACAAAGAGTAAGAATTAAAAAGGACATAGAAACCATAAAAATGAACCAGTCAAAAATGAAGAATACAATAACTGAAATGAAGGATGCACAAGAAGGAATCAACAACAGATAAGATGAAGCAGAAGATTAAATCAGTGATTTGGAAAACAAGGTAGCAGAAAACACCAAATCAGAACAGCAAAAAGAAAAAGAATCACAAAAAATGAGGATGTTTCATAGGGCTTCTAGAACAACATCAAGCATACCAACATTCAAGTCATAGGGGTACCAGAGGAGAGTAGTGAAAGCAAGGGATTGAGAATCTATTTGAAGAAATAATGACTGAAAAATTACCTAACATGACAAAGGAAATAGACATACAAGCCCAGGAAGGACAGAGAGTCCTAAACAAGATTAACCCAAACAGGCCCACACCAAGACACATTATAATTAAAATGTCAAAGGTTAAAGACAAAGAGAGAATCCTAAAAGGAGTAAGAGAAAAGCAACTAGTTATTTTCAAGGGAACTCCCATAAGACTATCAGCTGATTTCTCAACAGAAAATTTGCAGGTCAGAAAGGACTGCACAAAATACTCAAAGTGATGAAAAGCAAGGACTTACAAGCAAGACTACTCTACTCAGTAACGTAGCAGGATACAAAATTAACATTCAGAAATTGGTTGCATTTTTATACATCAATAATGAACTGTCAGAGAGAGAAATTAAAAAAATAATCTCATTTACAAATGCATTAAAAAAAAACCCTCTAGGAATAAATTTAACCAAAGAGGTGAAAGACTTATGCTATACTCAGAAAACTATAAGACAATGAAGAAAGTAACTGAAGGGGCCGGCCGAGTGGTGCGTTGGATAAGAGTTGGCTTGGGACACCAGCTCTGAGCAGCAGAGCCCCAGTTTGGATCCCACATTAGGACCAGTGACACTGCGACCTCTACAGCTAAGATGGTGAACAACAGCTCGACCTGGAGCTGGGCTGCTGTGCGTCGCCGGCAACAGCATAGGCTGCAGTGAAGCTGCAGTGGGATGCTCTAAGCTACCATGAGTGACTGGCAGCCGGTGTGAGCAGCCAGCAGCCAGCATGAGCTCCCTAGAGCCGCCGTGAGTGGCCATCCAGTGGCCAACGACCGACCTGCCTCACCCAGGAAGAGTGCAATGATCACAATACCAACATGGGCCAGTGAAGCAATGTCCTCTACAACCAGACTGAAGAACAAAAGGACAGCCACTTGTCTGTTCCCTTTCCCCGATTCTCCAATGCTGTTCTGCTGTTCCCCTCCCACAATTCCCCAATAAAATCTTTTAAAAAAGAGAGAAAGAAAGTAACTGAAGAGGATACAAATAAATGGAAGCATATACCATACTCATGTGTAGGAAAAATTAATATCATTAAAATGTTCGTAATACCCAAAGCATTCTATTGATTCATTGTAATCCCTACCAAAATGCCAATGGCATTTTTCACAGAATTAGAACAAATAATCCTAAATTTCATATGGAGCTACAAAGGATCCAAAATAACCACAGCGATCTTGAGAAAGAAGAACAAAATTGGAGGTATCACACTACCTGATATCAAACTATACTACAAGACTATAGTAATAACAACATCATGGTATTGGCATCAAAACAGACACATAGATCAATGGAAGAGAATAGAGAGCCCAGAAATAAACTCATGCCTATACAGCTATTTAATCTATGACAAAGGAAGCAAGAATATACACTGGGGTAAAGACAGTGTATTCAATAAATGGTGTCGGGAAAACTGAACCAATACATGAAAAAAAAAAAAGGAAAATGGACTACCTTCTTACACTGTATACAAGAATAAACTCAAAATGGATCAAAGACTTAAATGTAAGACCCAAAACCATAAGACTCCTAGAAGAAAACATAGGCACTAAACATTCTGACATTACCCTCAGTAATATTTTTACTGATATGAGGTCTGACAATTAAGTTCATGAATTCATCCTAGAAAAAGGTCTACATACCTCATTGCTGAATATCACTATGGTCACCTTTGAAGTACTCCCTTTGGGAAGCTATACACCAATGCCAGAGCCTAGTCAACCCCTTCAAAGCAATTTTGAAATCTTTTTCTGGAATTGTCATCAGAGCTCTCTTTGTATTACGCTTGATGTCCTGAATGTCATCAAAATGTCTTCCTTTCAATATTTCCTTTATCTTTGGGTAAAGAAAGAAGTCATTGGGGGCCAGATCAGGTGAGTAGGGAGAGTGTGCCAATACAGTCAATTGTTTACTGGCTAAAAACTCCTTCACAGACAGTGCCGTGTGAGCTGGTGCATTGTCGTGATGCAAGAGCCATGAATTGTTGGTGAAAAGTTCAGGTCATCTAACTTTTTCATGCAGCCTTTTCAGCACTCCCAAATAGTAAACTTGGTTAATTGTTTGTCCAGTTGGTACAAATTCATAATGAATAATCCCTCTGATATAAAAAGAAAAGGTTAGCAACATCATTGCAACAAGTTTGCGAACTTAATTGTCACACCTTGTGTATCTCCTCAGGCAAGGGGAACATAAGAAAAAGTAAACAAATGGGATTACATCAAACTAAAAAGTTTTTGCCCAGCAAAGGAAATCATCAACAAAACAAAGACATTCTATGGAATGGGAGAAGATATTCCTCAATGGTACATCTGATAAAGGGTTAATATCCAAAATTTATAACTAATTCACAGAACTCAACACCAAAATAACAAACAACCCAATTAACAATGGGCAGAGGGCCTGAATAGACAATTCTCCAAAGAGGACATACATATGGCCAATAAACATATGAAAAGAGGCTCAACCTCACTAATCATCAGAGAAATGTAAATAAAATTACAATGAGATACCACCTTACTCCTGTCAGGATGACTATCATCAATAAACCAACAAACAATGAGTGCTGGGGAGGATGTGGAGAAAAGGGAACCCTGGTGCCCTGTTGGTGGGATTGCAAATTGGTGCAGCCACTGTGGAAAACAGTATGGAGGTTCCTCAAAAAATTAAAAATAAAACTACCTTATGATCCACAGACATTTTACTTCTGAGTTTTTATCCAAAAAAATCCAAAACACTAATTCAAAAAGATATATGCACCCCTTTGTTCATTGCAGTGCTATTTACAATAGCCAAGATATGAAAGCAACCCAAATGCCTGTCAATAGATGATTGGATAGAGAAGATGTGGTGCATATGTACAATGGAATATTGCTCATCAATAAATAATTAAATCTTACCATTTGCGACAACGTGGATGGACCTAGACAGAATTATGCTAAGTGAAACTAGTCAGACTGAGGAAGACAAATACCATATGATCTTACATGTGAAATCTAAGGAACAAAATAAACAAAAAAACATCACAGCAATAGACTCATAGATACAGAGAACAAACTGATGGTTGCCAAAGGGAGAGAGGTTCAGGAGCTGGGTAAAAAAGGTGAAGGGATTAAGAAATACAAATTGGTAGTTACAAACTAGTCACGGGGATGTAAAGTACAGCATAGAGAATGTAGTCGATAATGTTGCAACAATTATGTATAGTGCCAGGTGGGTACTAGAGTAATTGGGAGAATCACTGCACAAATTATATAAACGCCTAATCACTATACTGTACACCTGAGACTAATACAAAATAATATTGAATGTCAACTATAACTTAAAAGAATACTTAAAGTAAAATAAAAAACAAATAAACTGGTTGAAATCCACATGTTCAGAATAATGAAGTTTGGCAATACTTAAGGAAACCTTGTACTAAGCTTTTCCCGTGTGTAAGGCACTTTGGTGAGCCGAACAGTGAAGTAGCGATTGAGAGAGTGGGTTAGGGACACAAAAAGTATAAGATGCATGATCCTTAAGTTCAAGGAGCTTGTCATACAACTGGGGAGAAAGTTCAATTTGACAATAAAAATTCTAAATTGTGCATTAGTTTTAGAGAAGCGGTTCCATTATGTTCAAGGGTGGTACTTATCAACCAAGTAATAAATTCTACCATCACACTATAATATATCATATATCAGAATCTCTTACCACATAACATTTCTAAACCCTAAAGTGTATTAGAAAAATCTTTAATTTCATAAGATCAATTCTTCTTTTGAAATAGCAACTGACATCTGAATTGATTTACTTTACCCCTAAGTAAACTGAAAATTCATAGAAAAAGACATAATGTCCAATTTTTTCCTTAAATTGTTTTACTATTTATGAAAATCATCATAGACTTGCAATTAGTAGAGTCTAGATTAATGAGTGAGTCTTCACTGTATTTGAGCATAGTACTGTATTTCTGATTGGAGAGTTTATCTCTAAATTTATTGATGAAAATAAAGCTAGCCACTGAGATGGTGGAGAGCAAGTTGACCTGTTCACACTTGATGTAATACATTTTGGTATTTGTGGAGAGAACGCCCAAGGCAAGCAGGATTCTAAGTAGTAATAAGTATGCATTCTGCCTTCATGGGGCTCCTGAGGGAGATGAGGAGTGCTAAGCCTTGGCGGAAAGGCTGCAACTCAGATATAAAATACTTCAGCTCTGAATATGTCTACTAGAGCATAAATTTATTAAAACCCCATTTTAGACCATAAAATAAATGCATTAATAAAGCAGCAGTTCCCACTAGCTAAAATCAGGTTTGTTTTGTGTTTTGTTACGGTTTTTTTTTTTAAATAAAAGTGTGAGTGATTTAGCAATCCTGCCTTTAAAAGAAATACCTCAAGCACCAGCCTCATGATTGGCTGTGGTAGAGTCAGTGCGCTGCTCTTTGTAAAATGGCCGAGTAGAGGCCTTCTCCATGAAACCATGTGAAAGCCTTTCATGTGGCTCTGTTTTGCATTTTCCTCTCCAGAAACCAGCCTATAAATACAATAGAAGCTCTTCCTTAGTACAGAATTGTCATTTCAGATGCATCCCAACTGGAAGACTTTAACTGGATTGGAAAGAAGGGAAAGGCAGGTGGAGGATGAAAGAAGGTTCAAGAACAAAGGGGTGTTTCAACTTCTAAAACTTCTTCAACAGACCAATTATTATCTATAAGGGTTATCTGCACCCCACTTTTCATGGAATGCTGCAATCTTGGAAGTGGGTATGACACGTTGAATTTTAAACGCACACATTTCAGTGTCAAGGTCATGAAAGACAAGGAAAAATGGAGCAACTGTCACATTTTGGAGGAGAATGAGATGTGATAACTAAATGCCATGTGGTATCCTGGATTGACTCCTAGAGCAAAAAAAGGACATTAGTGGAAAGACTGAGGATATCCAAATAAAGTCCATAGTTCAGTTAGTAGCATTGTACCGTGTCAATTTCTTAGTTTTGGTGAACGTATCACAGTTATATAAGGTGTAACCAGTAGTGTGTAGATTATAGAGAAAAACTCTGTATAGCTTCACAGTACTTTTTTTTCCTGGACATTACAATTCACTACCTATGGCTAAATTTAAAAGTAAAACATGTTCAAGAAATTATTGTCTGTGTGACAGAAATGCAGTATGTTTTTCTCCAATGATAATTATAATGATGGCAGAATGTTTATTGCCTATAGAACCTGATGTCAGCTACTTTACATAAATCTAAGGAACTCAGTTGACTTTATGTCAAGGTAAATATGATGTCCAGTACTGGGCTATATGCTCACTGTCTCTTGAGACCGATCGATGGGCATGAGGAGAAAGCTGAACTATATCACTGGAGATGCTATTACTCATTACCACTTCCTACATGTCAGTCTATTTACCAGCAGTGCACCTTCAAGAGAACTAGAGTTTTGGGAAGCCAAGACGCAGGGCAAGGAGGTTACGAGGAAGTCAGAGCTATGGGCCCTGGGTTCCCAGCCTTACGTATGCAAGAAAGAGCCATCCTTCAACCTACACTTTGTAGACTGAGTTTCCACATGAGATTTCATTTGGAAAAAAAGGTCTATTGAATGAATTTGGCCATGATGATGGGGAAACATTCCTTTTAATTTTTAACTTTCATAATGGAAAATCAAAACACACACAAAAATAGAGAGAATTAGCTCAGTGACTCCCAGTGCACCTATCATCCAACTTCAACAATGATCGACTCATGGCCATTCTTGCTCCATCTACACCATGATCATTTCCCCAATTACTCATAAGTATGCTTGCAGTTAGTGTAAACAAGATCTACACTTTGCATTTGTTTTTTAGGCCTCTTAGTTGTCATGTAATCTTAAGGTCTGCAGAATTTTTTGTTTTCCAGGTTTCAGTGATTACATCCTGTGGTGTCATTGAACACATTCTTTGGGCTATAGGCTTTTCTTCTGCCGACCCTTCCTTGAACATTTTCTTCCATGCTAGCTTCTGTTCAGGACCCTGTTATGCTGAACACTCCCCAGCAGCGATCTCATTCATTGCTATGTTTTATTCCAGCCCACTTGAGATCTGCACACTCAACTGCCTAGTGGAAATCAAAACCTCCAATGTCAACAATTCCATGCGAAACAGAGTTCCCTGTCTTCTTTTCCCCCTCTACCTAACTCTCAGCCTTCCTTGTGTTTCCTTCTCTTCAGTGAATGGAACCACAATCTGCAGAGAGGTCCGAGTCACAAACATGGGTGCCATATTGGCCTCCTCCCACTCCTCCACCTCTTCACCTCATCCACTCCAAGCCCTCCCTGTCAATTCTACCTAAGCCATCTAATACATCCTCCTCTGCCCATCTCCAACGCCAACACTCCAGTTGGTGCCACTGGTATCTTTTCTGTGGATTGCTTTTCTAGTCCCCTAACTAGTTTTGCTGTCACAATTCTCATCATATTTCAAATTATTTTTTCATTCCGCATTTAGAATCACCTTTCTAAAGCAAAACTGATCACATTGCTTTGCTGCTTAAAACCCTTCAATTGTTCTCCATGCTCTAAGGATAAAATCCAAACTGTGAAACATGGGAAGACCTTCAGAACCTGGGCCCTTGTTATAATTCGAGACTCACTTCTCCCCTACTTCCTCCGCACCCCTCACACCACACCCATCATGGAGGGCTCTTTCTGCATCTCTAGATGTGCCTCTCCCCACTGTCCTCACACCCTTTCCCCCTCACCTGCTTAAACCCTACTTGTCCTTGGCTTCCTGAGGCTCCGTTCCTCCAGTTCCCTTTGCTGTGGCCTCCCGCCCCAAGATGGGGCCACTTGCTCATCCTGTACACTCTCATAGTCCCCGGATTTCGCCCTGACAGCACTGCTTGTATCCCTCCCTACACACTAATCTCCTTAAGAGTAAGTCTTGTTCCTTTTATATACTCAGGACCTGACAAATGCCTAGCACATAGTAGGCACTTAATCATTTGACTGAATTCGTAAAGGAGTGAATCAGAGTCATTATATTGCTCAATTCATCCAATATCCATCCATTATTTTCTTTATCTTAAATAAGGCTTTTTTTAAATGTAGCAATGGAAACTTATCTTCAAAACATTTCCCAGATAAATGATAAAGTTAGAATACGGGGCATAGAATTTTATGATAAAGCTACTGATTAACAAGCTTCTAAGATTTGATAACTGCTGTGAGTACAGAAGATTAAAGATCTTGAAGACATTCTGTAAACAGTTTCGTTTTTAAAAAATCACATGCAATATTATGTTCTTTTCTTTCAAAATACCAGAAGTATGCAATATTCCCCTCTGTAGGATATTCCTACCAATTTGACATTTCCATGGCTATTTATAATGCATTTCTCTATATTAAAGAGAACATGTTGTGACTCTTTTTAAAACTAGTAGTTAGTGCACATAAAAAAATATTTTTATTCCTAAAAATAGTCCGTGCTTCTAATGTTTATATTTTCTGTTAACAGACAGGCTCGGATCCTTTTTTGATGTGTCAATAATGCAACTATAATCTTTTGGTTCTTTGGAGACTGACCTAAGGAGAGAGTTCTCCCACCAGCCCCATCGTGACCTCTCTGGGGCTCAATGTAATATACAGGAGAGAACAGTTTGGCCTGTAGAGCTTAGAAACTGACATTATAATGGCCACTGTCATCCTAGGAGATGAAGATGTGCTTTTTTCTAAGCCCAGTTCTAAGGAATAAATATTGAAAGTTTATATAGGTTATTTAGTCCCATCAAAAAGAAACATCCCTCACTAACCCTTCCCTCATCAGCCCTTCCCTTACCACAACAATGCACTGAGGAGAGCGAGAAGAAGCAAACCTGCAAATCCCCCATTAAACCTCACTTCCAAATAGTATATCTAAATAGTGTTTGTCTTTAGTGAAAATATTTTTTTTATAATTTAGAGTTTCACAAGTGAAAATTGTACCTGTTTACACATTTCATTTTGTTAAATGTGCACACATCTATAGAACTGTTATGCAATGCAAGCATCTGAAGCTGTGTAGGCAGTAGGACATGCAAATACTAAAATGTATTTATTAACCAAATGATAGCTGAAGGCCCTGCCTCAGCTAGACAATTTATACAAATATGTGTATGTATGTGTGTGTGAATGTATATAATTCTTCACTTTTTAGATCTAACAGCAGCTGTTAAAAAAAAAACCATACATTCCTCATTTTATGTGAACTGACTCAACTGTGTCATTTTCTGTATTAATTTCAGTGGGCGTGTACGTCTGTAGAGGTGTATCCTCTGTATACGTGTACACTGGTGCATACAGTGTCAAGCTGATACTGACAGTATATCTGTAGGCCATTTAGTGATGTCAGAGGTTCTCAGTGTGCATTGACCAATCAGCAACTTGGACACCACCACCCAGGCAAGATTCTTTCAGGTTCCAGGGGTTCCAAGGTTTCTTCCAGATACAGCTGGAGCAATAACAAGAATAGCCATTAACGTCCTAGCATCCGTGAGAAAAGTCTAGCAGCAAACAAGAGGAGGAAAAGCAGGCTTGCTCTCATTAATTATCCATAGCCAAACAAACAGCAGAGCCTGAAAGCATTCTACAATATGAGTTGAGTTGAAATCTTAGTTCAGCTCATATCACTTTACTTACAGTGATAAATTTATCTCTGAATACAGCTTAATCCACATCTTATTAATAGTGATATGTAATTTTGAAATTGCCATTAGTTTTTAAGTAATCTAAAATTGTTGTTTTGATTTCTTCCTTGACTCCGGTTCTTCAGAAAGTTTTAATTGCCAAGAAGTTTCGGGGTTTTGTATGTTTATACGTGCATTAAAATTTTAAGTTTTATTGCATTTTGTGCCTGTATAATTCCTATGACTTGGAATCTATTGAAATTTTTGTGGTTGCTAATGTGATCAGTATTTGTAAATATTTCATGATATATTATGTAGTCTCTTTCAAGATTTTGGTTTTTTGTTTACACTGCTTCTTTTTCATAGTAACAATGATAACTTCAATGTCAACATTTTTTATGCTTTGGTTATGCATCACTTTTTCTTTTGTGCAATAGTTTCTCATTCTTGAATTCTTTGCTGTAATTCATATGTAGAGAGCAGGACATTTTCAAGCACTGGCTTGATATCAAATATTTGGGTTACTTTTTTTTCCCGCACCACTATATTTTAATTGCTTCACTTTCTTCTGGCATTTATTTTTGTGGGAAAACTTTTATGCCTAATTTGTTCCTGTTATATTTCAATTCATTGAAATTAAAATTTTTAGTTCAGATCATCTATTTTCATTAAATTTGCCAGACATTAAATTTGTCCGATTTAAATATCTAAATCATTCTGTAAAAAAAACCAAAAAACAAAAAACATGCATAATTTCTTTTATTATTGCTTCTCTTTGCCTGCTTTGTTCTTTCCTACTGGAAATAATTTTGTGTGTATATGAGATCTCTTGATTTTATCTTCAGAGAATCTGTCTTCCATAACTCATATATTTTTTTACATTAATAGACTTCTTTTAGCAGTTTTAGGTTTTCAGAAAAAAAAATGAGAGAAAAGTACAAAGGGTTTTCATATGCCCCCTCACACTCCTCCCAATTACCTCTATTATTAACATATTGAGTTAGTGTGGTACATTTGTTACAATCCATGAGCCAATATCAATAGATTATTATTAACAAAAATCCATACTTTATATAGGATTTACTCAGTGTAAATTCTATGGGTTTTAATAAATATATAATGACATGGATTCACCTTTAAAGCGATGTATAGAATAATAGTTTCAGTTCCTTAAAAATCCCCTGTGCTCTCCTTAGTCATCCCACCCTTTCGTGCCCCAAACCCTTGGCAAACACTGATCTTTTTACTGTCTCCATAGTTTTACCTTTCCCGGAATGTCATATAGTTGGAATCATACAGTGTTAGCCTTTTCAGATTGGCTTCTTTCACTTAGCAATATGCATTTAAGATTTCTCCATGTCTTTCCATGGCTGGATCACTCATTTTATTGTTGAATAATATTTCATTGTCTGGATCTACTACAGTTTGTTTATCCATTTACATATTCAAGAACATCTTTGTTGCTTCCAAGTTTTGGCAATTATGAATCAAGCTGCTATAAACATTTGTGTGCTCATTTTTTTTTGTGGACATAGGACTCAGTTAATTTGGATAAATACCAAGGAGCACAGTTGCTGGATCACATGATGAGTATATTTAGTTTTGTAGGAAACTGTCTTCTGAAGAGACTATACCATTTTGCATCATCACCAGCAATGATTAAGAATTCTTGTTGCTCCACATCCTCACCAACATTTGATGTTGTCAGTGTTTTTGATTTTCCCCATCCTCATAGGTGTGTAGTGGTATCTCTTTGTTTCAACTTACACTTCCCTGGTGACATATGATGTTGAGCATTGTTTCATATGCTTCAGAGTTCATTAGGTGTCTGTTCAGATCTTTTCCCCATATTTTAATAGGTTGTTTATCTTATTTTTTAGTTGTAAGAGTTCTAGGTATATTTTGAATACCAGTTCTTTATCTGATATATGTTCTGCAAAGATTTCCTTCCAGTCTGTGGCTTGTCTTTTTGTTCTCTTCACAGTGGCTTTTTTGCAGAGCGTTTGTTGTTGTTGTTGTTGTTTGTTTGTTTGCTTAAAGATTTTATTGGGGAACTGGAGGAGGGGAACAGCATTGGGGAATCGGGGAAGTGGATCAGACAAATTGCTGTCCTTTTGTTCTTCAGTCTAGTTGTGGAGGACGTTGCTTCACTGGCCCATGTTGGTATTATCATTACGCTCTTCCCACGTGAGGCAGATCATTTGCTGGCCTCTAGATGGCCACTCACACCAGCTGCCGGCTGCTCACACTGGCTGCCAGACACACGTGGTAGCTTATGGTAACCCACTGCAGCAGGGACTGCAGCCTAAGACGTTGCCAGCGATTCATGGCAGCCCAAATCCAGGTCGAGCTGTTGTTCACCATCTTAGCTGTAGAGGGCAGTGTCACTGGCCCTCATGTAGGATCCGAACTGGGGCCCTGCTGTTCAGAGCTCGCATCCCAAGCCAGCTCTTAACCAGTGTGCCACCCTGCAGAGCAGTTTTTAAATGATGTTGTATCTAAGAAGTCAAACTCAGGGTCATGTAGATTTTCTCCTATGTTATCTTCTGGAAGTATTATAGTTCTGTATTTTACATTTAGGTTTAGGATCCATTTTGAGTTGATTTTTGTGAAAAATGTAGTCTGTGTCTAGATTTTTTTTTTGCATGTTAATGTTTAGTTGTGTCGGCACTATTTCTTTCTTTCTTTCTTTTAGTTTTTTATTTCCCAAATAATTTTCTTCAATTTATCCTGGCCATGAGTTCCAGGAGAACTTGAAATTTTCCTCCAGGTCACTGATTTATTTATTCTGTGCCCTCAGGTCTTCTGTTTCCCATTTGTATTGACTTTTAAGTGATCATTTCTAATTTATTAATTGCTTTTTATCTGATTCTTTCTTTATCTCAGATTGTTTTTGATGTGTAAACAATGACCTCTCCAATTTTCTTTGAGAATATGAACCAAAGATTTCTTTCAACTTAAATGTTTACATATAAATTGTGTGAGCATGCATTCTATTAGAAGAGTCTGTTTATACCTGTTGTCCTGCCATGGTTATTAACAGCTAAATTTGGAATATTTAACATTCAAAAATGTTCCAGTTTGCACAATAAATGATGTGGTCACTCTCCATATAAAACTTAGTTATGTTTCCCCAAGGTTCAACTGAGCTTTATTTTCACTACGTGTCTCTTCATAATTTTCATGGCTAAAAGAAATTGTCACCCCTCATTTTTTAAATTCATCCCATGTGTGTTATTTAAACCTCATACAAGTAGGAACTTTCATTATCTCCATTTTACGGATGAGGAAACTGATGCCAGGAGTTGGGGAATGGAGACAGGGGAGAGTACTGTGCTTTTCTTCACTTTTCTTACTGTGAAGAAGCCTGGAGATAGAAAATAGGACAGAATAATTGCTTCATTTGGGTGTTTGTTTTATGGGGAGAACAGGGGGAGCCCTTTCACCTATACTGGTGTCTGGCAAAGGTGGATCTTTCTTGGGGCTCCCTGGGGGGATCTTTATATGTGTGGAATAACCAAGGTAGGAATGGGGGCAGATAATGAGTGGGAGCAGAGGCAGATTCCCCCTTTTAAAAGGCTGAGGATAACTCTTTTTGCAGACAGATTGGCCAAGCTAGAAAGATAATTCTGGGCCTACAGAAATCCAGCCTACCTGCAAAGCATACCCTTGGGCTGCACTGACTTTGAGGGCTGTCTATATGGCCCTTGTCAGTCCTCTGATGTGGTGCAGGAAAAGTACAAAGGCCAAACCTTAGCCAATCCAGAAAGACTGACCCCTCTGGACACACTGATGGCCAAGACTTATTAAACAGTCAATGAATTGAGAGGACATAATGATCTTCCAGAAACACAGACTCCACCAGAGATGTGGCCCAGCCCAGACAGATTTTAGACCCAATCATAACCCAAACTGACTACTCCAGGAAGTAATCACCTACAGCCATATCTTGGTACTGTGAGAGGTGCCACTCACTGGAAATAGGGTGGGAAATGGGGAAGGAGGCCAATCTGAGATTACCTGGAGTTTTCAACAGAGCACCTTTGATCTTCTAACCATTTAAAACCCTGGTACCTAAAGTGTGGTCCACAGACCAGGGGTCTTGGCATCACTTGAAAGTCTGTTAGAAATGCAGAAATTTGGGCCCCACCCCAGACCTAGTGAATCACAATCTGCATTTAATAAATTCCCCAGGTGGCTCATATGCACTTGAAGAATGAGGAACACTGACACAAATACTTAAATATGCTTCCAAAAGTTTAAACTGGGCATGATTTTTATAGCATCACAATAGCTAAAGACCGTGCATCCATTGTTCATATGAAAACATGACTGTTAACTCATGATTGTTATGAATAGGTGACATAGCAAATAAGTGGTGATAATTAATAAGTAGTATGGGTTTTGAAAGCTTTATTTTCTTAATCCTTTAAAAAGTAATCTTAGGACAACTACATACTTCTTTGACCTAATCCAGTGCCAAATAGATTTTTAAAAAATATATAGGCTTCTAAGTCTGTTACAAAAATAATCTGTTGGCAGAATTTTTCTATCCCCTTCACAATCTGAATATAATCACAGTCAGGTACTCATTTCTCTCTCACTGGACTCATTCATTGCCATTCCTGACAAGAGTAAGATTGCTAATTACATTTACAATAAAATATATGAAAAATAAATGAAATGTATTACAATTTTATGAACAACCCCTAAGGGCTATGAGAATGGCTTGGGTTTCCTCTCTATCTCTTTTCTTGCAGGTATCCATCTCCATAAGGAAACTTCTATGCTAGCTGCTTTTGTTCCCTAATTTTGAACTAGTGGCTGTGTGTGTGCTGATTTTTCTGTTTGCGTCTCCTGACACAGGGACAATCTATGTTTGTCCTGCATTGAAAGTTGAAATGGGTTCTCCATTCTCTTTTAAATTTTTCAGTCTCAGATGAAGGGAGAAGTGTCTATTGGCGCCCATTTTCTTTGCCAGGCTAGAACAACAGCTACCTCTAACGAATGAAATATCAGCAGCAACCCCCTCACCAACCACCCTCCTACGACACACACATTGAGGCAGCGGTCAGGTAGCTCTGGGCTATTTGCCTCAGAGAAGTGGTGTATTAACAAAACAGAAAAGAAATCTATCTCCTTCTAGGCATTGAACGTCAAATGGCCATATTCCAAAAACATAGAATTTGGGAAAATTTTCTTCCCTGTGACCAGAGAAGCAACAAGATCTCAGGTAGGGAATGCCAATGCCACCTCCCACTTCCCCCAACCCTTCCACCAAGAGAAAGAGGTCTTTTTCTTTGCCCAAAGTTCTGCTCACCAAGCAGTGAGCCTGCCTGGCTCTATCCATCCACAGGGCACATCAGTTTCCATTTGGACCATTCAGATAGGGTGCCTTTTTCTGTTTGCAAAAAGGCAACATTTGTGCTTTCAGGAACCTATGGGGTTCCTGAGAAAGGGACCAAGTCCTGCCCTTAAATTAGGCCAAGGGAAGTAAGGAGAGGATGTAGGTTTGTATGACATGGGCTGCGTTCTCCACATAGATTCCTGGGAAGACATGAAGACCCTAGAGAAGAAACTGTTATGGCACATATCTAGACAGAGGAGATCTTACCTCAAGCAGAGGAAACTGCTGTATCTGGTGGGCCTTACAGAACAACAAAGGGACAACTCAGCAGTGAACTTCACAGACAAGAAAAGGAACAAAGAGAGGGCATGAACAGAAGAGGCAGGAGGGGGGTTGGGGGGGAGGATTATAACCCAGACTCAAATTATCAGTGCATGGGCAGTGACCCACGATTGACTAAATTGAAGTTTCCTCTATCATGGTAGAATAGAAACTTGGATTTGAAGATAAGCTGTTACAGGAAAAAATAAACTAAGTAAAAAATAAAGACACGTGTCTTGCTTTCCTGTAGTTGTGTAGCTGCTACACGTTCTGTTTCTGCCCAAGTTGTACCAGGACGTTTTAACGTTGAAGATAGGGTTTATTTTTGAGACAGAGATTTTTAACATCATGCTTTTAATCAGCATTAAGTGCATATTTTTTAACTTGGCAAATGATGTGGTTCATTAGAAAAAGGTTTTTTTGTTTGTCTCTCTTTTTTTTAATGGCGTAATTCTCAGAAACAACATTTAAGGAGTTCTTAAGCAAATTCAAATGTTACTATACTAAATAATGGAGATTTCCTGAAGTCTTACATTCTAAACAAAGTTTTCCAATAGTACAAATATTTCATAATTTCTTGATAAAATAATAATTTGTTTTAAGTACTGATTATTCTGTCAGTGTTCAAAACACCATAAGTTACCTAAGCTCAGTGTGTTTGTCTTCTCATTTTTAAGGAACACATTAGTTTGGGGTCCAAATGAAAAGTATGTTGAAATTGTATGAAAAAAGGTGTTTAAAACAAAATAAGACATTTTGGCACATTTTAAAAGCAGCAACCCAGTAAATAAATACAGGATTGGTAAATAAAGTTCTCTGGCTATCTTCTCTATGAAGCAATGGTTGGAAGAGATGAATAAAAAAATTGTTTTAATACAGTAATTTTCCTATTTGGCTTCTTTTTCAAACTCTCTTCAGCTGTCCAGCATTTATACTAAATTTGTCCTAGTTATTATTTGAAGGGAACAGTCATGGAAAAATCCTGAGAAGTGTTATAAAGTTTGTTTCCTAATTAAGATATAATATTTTTTCTAATATAGATGTTTTATGTTTTCTGTATTTAAACACCTCTCTCTGCTATACCTCCCCACCCCCCCAAAAAAGGCACCTTTCTGGTTTACAGGTAAAAAACAAGGAAAAATACACGCTGTTTAATTTTTTGTCACAAAAATGTACATCTCATGTGCACACAGATTGACACATACCCTGAAATCTAAAACTCACAAGTCAACGATAGTCATTAGCTACTGTCATTAACACTAATTTACAGCCTAATTCAAATCAGAAATGTTTTATTTTCATTTTTAGTTTCTCCACCCCTCACTCTGCCATATTCTTATAATTCCCTATATTCTTTCCACTATGCACCTTCTCAAAATCAGAGTGTAAACAACTTCTTCCAGAAAATGTTCCCCTAGAAAGTATATCATCCCCTTTACCAAAACTTGGCATAAGTTATTTCTAGCCTTCCACATTATTCTTAGACATTTAATTTTCAACACTCATATGGAACCCACGTGATACCTCCTGTTCTGCTATGCTAATATTCAATTATGTATTACTTAAAGGTACAGATGTAGTTTAGACCTCAGGACATCATGTTCCCAAGTTTAGGGCTACACACCTTTCCCATTTCTGGCAGAGACAAGACACTTCCTTTCCCAACATTCATTTTCTTAGTAACAGAATCCTCAGAAGTAGGCAGCTTAAACAACTCCATTTCTCAACCTCTCTTGAAGATGGGAAAGATCAGGGTGGGGGCACATGGCAGTGGTTGGGCAGAGTTTCTGGGAAAGCCCCCTTTATGTGCCTTTCTTTTCTTCCCCTTCATTTTGCTAGGAACAGGAAGTGATGACTGCATGATGGCTATGCCTTATGATATTGAGGATGGAAGCTCTCGTTCGTAGTAAGGGTGGCCAAGCTGCAAGGCAAGGAGGCTGAATCCCTCATGACTAGATGGGACCGCCATTCCAAAGTTGGTTTGTCAGCTTCTGTGTATCAGACAAAGGTCCATCAGATAAGAAGAATCACTAAGGGGTGTGTGTGTGTGTGTGTGTGTGTGTGTGTGTGTGTGTGTGTGTGTGTTCTGTTAAAGAGACTGGACCTTAAGCAGTTGCGGGAGCTGGTTCAGCAGTACATATCTGTAAGACTGTTGTCCTTGCACCTGATGCATGAGACTGCAGGCAGTTGAGAAGGAAAGATGGATATAAGGTGGAAGAGAAGCACAAGCTGGAACCCACAAGCACAACCTGCAGTCCTTGGTGACAGACTGAACCTGTGTTAGGTCTTACTGACTGTGAATATCCTTTAGAAACTGGGAACCTTCATCATGGAGCTAAATACATACATCTGAAGGAGGATCCAAGAAAAGGTGGAGCAGTTGTGCCCACGGGCTGCCTCACCCCAATGATGTAAGCCAGCAGATAACTGATAACACATGTGAGTTACAAAATGACTGCCGTGGACCATCTAACTCCCAAATCTCCCAAAGAACCTGTCTGTGGCCCACTTTGACTGGAGACACACATGAAAAGGAATTCTGGGACATGTAGTTTAACATAGCCTGGTAGATCCCTTACAAAACCATCTCATTCTGGTTTTCTTTCATATTTCTCTGTTTAAATTACTTTTGAGGAACATTATTATTAGCAACCAAATGTAATTCTTAACTGATTCTGGACCCCCATAAACGAATGTTGACTAGTAGCTGAACTACATAATGAATATGGTGCATTGATCCAGATAGCTTCAACATAAGGGCTTTTCTTGTATTGATAATATGTAAGGTATCATTTAAAAAAAAACTTTTTGAAAGCCTTCAAGAAAAGCACACTTTGGAAGGAGATGTTAAAAGGTCAAGGAATTGATAGAAAAGAGCAGAATGAAAGAATCATTCTTCATTCCAGAAAAAACGCTGGGAAGGATATGATGATTATCTAGTTGGTCACAAAAGGCATGGCTGAGGGAAACACGGGCTCATAAACAAAATTCTGAAGCATTAGTTCCAGGAGGAAAGAATAGTGTCACAATGGAAAATGGTTTTTAAAATATGACTAGTTTTGAGCATGGCATAAACTTTTGCAATTTAAGCATCTATGATTTAAGCATGCTATCATCTTGTTTGTAGTAGTTTCTTGTAATTTCCGAACCTCTGGGACTGAGTCATGATTACAGTAGAATATTGGAAGGGGCTGGGATGTCTGTGAACAATAAAAGATGAGTGAAGCAGAATTGGGCAGAGAAAGCGTTCAGAGCCTGATGCAGATCCCACACCTGGGAAGGAAGCAGGATTCTCAAAGAGACTCAGATTGTGATGCAACTTTGACAAGGCTTAGGCACATCCAACGGGGAGCCCTGGAAGAACCCCCACATTGAGCAGAAATGGCCAAACCCTAGTGTTTGTGTCACTCTCAGTCGATAGTTGGGGCCTTTCTAGAAAGAATGGTCTCTGCTCAAAATCTGAGTTGGATCCTGAAGGTGCTTGAGAAGGAGGCTGTCAAGCTGCCCTCCTTACAGGTGAACAGCAGGTTCTGACTCGAAGGAGATCTGAGTAGCATGCTTCTGTGAGTGCCACAAGCACACTTACTAATAGATAAACTCTTTCAACGCGATAGACAAACCCATTTCTCAAAGCCAAGTTGATAAGAGCACAGTGAATTGTCTCAGGTCAGAAATTCATTAATTTGTAAGAGTGATTAAGAAATTAATTGACCTCTTCCAAAATACATTACTCTTGATTTTGAGCTAGAAGGCTTCACTGAGTTCCCACAAACCCCAAATCAGATTGGAACATGTGATGACATTTATCCACATATTCCTCAATTTCACACTCAGCGACTTTTCCTCCTATTCAGCACACACCATTCAGGTGAATCATGATCTCATATTCCGGTTCCCTGCTTCCCCCCACCTCTTAAAGCCCAACACCCGAAACTCACATGACCTTATTTCACTCTGTAGGTCAAACCACCCTGAGAAGTAGCTACTCAGGCTTGATATCTTCCCTAACACCCTAGCTTCCCTTCAAAACATACGTGCTCTGTTTTTCATTTCCTTGGAAGAAAGGTGACAGCTTAGGTTGAAAAGACAGATGAGAGCCGAATGATCACCTTATTTGCATCTATAGGATTTAACACGAATAAATGGCTAGCTAATGGAGGCATTCTGAAAAATTTGTTCAGGCCAATGTTGGTGAAATATTGGAAATGTTAGTGTGTTTTTACCCTTTACACTGAAAAGGCAGCAGTTGCAGATTTTAATCTCAAAAGGTACTCATTTCTGACTAATGACCTCAGCAACTTGGTAATGATTATTTATCATCCTATTTAAAAATTTTAATATCATGGAGGACTTTCTCTGTCTGTATTTTAGGTTTTCTACTCTAGGTAGAGGAGTACAAATAGTAATAAAATAATAACAATTAAGTACTTGCTAGATACAAAAAATGGTACTTGGTACTTTAAGTGTACCATGGGTTTAATTCAGTTTTCCTGTAAGTTAAACACTATAATTCCATTTTACAGATAAGGGTCAGAAAGGTTAAGTGGCATCAGCTCAATCAACCAGGAAGTTGTAAGGTCAGGCCTGATTCAGATCAGGTCTGCCTGGCTCCCTAATCTTTTGCTCTATTCTGTCTCATCCCACAATTCACTATTACATATTAGAGTCAAAGACTTCCAACTTGAACTCCACATCTGCTGGCATTAGTAGTGTCCAATAGTTGGTGTGGGGAAGTGGTTGGGGTTATAAAGACAATGAGATTTTTTGGAGAGGGTCATGATATAAATCTCTCTGCTTTTTATATGTTTGAAATTTTCCATAATAAACAGAGGTGTACGGGAATTTTAACATTCCCTAAAGACATTCAATAGCTACAAATGGAAATGGCTCAGCACCTCACCTGGACATTATAAAGTTTTCCCTTAACCCCAACTGGACACACACACACACACACACACACACACACACACACACACACACGCAGTCACACTGTTTAAAGTATCTTCTAGTACAAGCAATGCAGATAGTAATTAGTTGTAAAGGTACAAAAAAGAAGTCTAGAGATCGTAGCATTTCCAAAACATATCAGCATAAGCAAAAGTTCCCTTTCTGTGTATGAATCACAGTATTCAGCTTCATTCACTGTCTTATGTTCCTTTTCATTTGCTCAAGTCCAGCCAAACCAAACCAGGCACCCCCAGTGGAGAGA
Source organism: Hipposideros armiger (assembly GCF_001890085.2). NCBI lineage: Eukaryota > Metazoa > Chordata > Mammalia > Chiroptera > Hipposideridae > Hipposideros > Hipposideros armiger. The sequence goes on from NW_017731411.1 coordinate 1,536,715, forward strand.
ACTGCAAATGTTTGCAAACTGTGAGCAAATTAGGAGAAAGTCCTAGATTTAGAGAGACATGAATTATTGTGTGCAGATATAAATAAACATTGTTCTCTGTTCAGGTTCTGTCAACACCGCCGTGCTCCACACACGCATCCAGAGATAAATGAGCTAGTGTTCCTCATACCTGATGAGCTCCAAAAACCACCTAAGGGGCACACGCTGTACTTTGCTAAGCTTGTTTGCAAAACTCAGCCCTTGGAATACAAAGCCACCACAAAGTATGCAGCCAGCTCTGAAATATGTGTGTTTTCAGGCAGAGGCAAGGCCAAAACAGTCATTCCCTTTTGTTGATCCATGCTTCAGATCTTGGCAATGGGCAGTTCAGGAGTCCCATAGTTTTCTTCCCTCCACCATCACCATTTTCTAAACTAAGACATGCTTATTGTATAACATTTTTTAAATACAGACAACTTAAAGGAAGGTTTAAAAACTACCTTAATTCTACCAAGAGGAAACCACTGTTAATTTTGAACATGATTCTAGAATTTTAACGTATGTGTAAATCCTTTAAAATTAAAATAGGAACATACTGTAGGTAACTTGCTTTATTCATTCAAAACTAGTCTATGGGGCTGCCCGAGTGGCGCGTTGGTTAAGAGTTTGCTTGGGACACCAGCTCTGAGCAGCAGGGCCCTGGTTTGGATCACACATGTGGGCCAGTGACGCTGCACCCTCTACAGCTAAGATGCTGAACAACAGCTCGACCTGGAGCTGGGCTGCCGTGAGTTGCCGGTGTTGGCATAGGCTGCAGCCCCTGCTGCAGTGGACTGCTGTGAGCTACCATGAGTGGCCAGCAGCCAGTGTGAGCTGCCGTGAGCGGCCAAGAGCCGTCGTGAGCAGCCGTCCAGAGGCCGGCGACCGACTGCCTCACCCGGGAAGAGCGCAATGATAATACCAACATGGGCCAGTGAAGTGACACCCTCCACAACTAGACTGAAGAACAAAAGGACAGCAATTTGTCTGTTCCCCTTCCCCAATTCCCCAATAAAATCTTTAAAAAACCCAAAACTGGTCTATGAACATTTTAATGCCTATAAACAGCCTTTACAACATATTTACAACGTCCGCACATATGGGCATAAAGCAGTTTGTTCAGTCAAGGCATATTAGATATTTACCAAGAATTATTACTGGACATGTAGGTTGTGTTTTCAAAGTTTTGTTTTTAAAACTGAAGCTGGATGACTATTTTAGTTAATAATTATTTCTACAAATTATTATTTCCTTAGGATAAATCTTAGAAGTAGGATATTCAGATATGAACTTTTTGAGGCTTTTAATACAAACTGCCTTCCAGAGAGAGGCTACAGATTTACACTCCTCATCATCCTCGACCCTAACAGTGATTATCATTTCTTTTTCTATTTTGGCCAGTTCAATTAGTAGAAGACTATATCATTTTTTTTTTTTGGAATTTGTACTTTTTTACACAAATGATGTTAAAGTTTTTATTATGCTTATTGAAAAATATGTATCTTCCTTTCTGTGCATATAATTGTGTGTGCTTATTATTTATCTCTAAGACTGTTCACATTTTAATAGTGGTGCTCTCTTGTCTGTCATATGTGATGCCATTTCTTTTTTCGTCTTTTATCACATTTTAACTTGATTTGCTGTTTGGGACACAAAAACAGTTTAAAATTTTAGGTTAAAACATGCATGTATCTTTATATTTCTTAGTTCTATGATTTAAGTCATGCTTAGATTATCCTTCCCAAGCCTATATTTTCTTCTATTAACTCACTTACAATTTTTAGTCCATCTGAAATAAATTTTAGAGTATAATGTGAGAGGTACAGGCATAACATTTGTCTTCCCAAGTAATGATTCAGTGGTCCCTACACTGCTTTTAATATAAGCACTTTTTTCCATACTGATTTAATATGCCACACTTACCTAAATGTGCTAAAAACTTATGTATATATTCTTTGGTCTGTTCTTAGACTTTTCATTCTGTTCCGATGATCTTGCTATCTATTCTTGGGCAAGTACCACCAACTTATTTTAACTATTGGAGCTTGATAGTACATTTTAACACCTTAGCAGAGAGACCTACCTTATTCTATTTTACTTTCTAACTTTTCTTGATTATTCTTGCTCATTTATTCTTCCTGAAAAACTCCAGGATCATTTTACTTAGGTACTGTGTCTGGGATTATGTTACAGGCATAGATTACATTAGCGAGAATTAACGTCATTTCAATATTATCTCTCCTGATACAGAAACGCGGTATGTCTTTCATTTTATTCAAGTCCTCTTGTATGGTCCTATGGCCGAAGAGTACTTGTGTATTTCACTGCTCACCTACAGTTCTCAGGTGCCCTTGCATTGCAGCTATGTTGGAGCCATTTAATTAGTGATAACCGACGGGCTATGCATGTGTAACACACATTTGTCATTTATGATCAGAGGGACTTAAGAGTACATATGAGCCTTTCACACTCTCTCTCCTTCTAAGGAAGTGATCATCAAGGCCACTGCTGTGCCTGAGAGCTTCTATTGGGTTGTCGGAAAAGTCATGATGTATTTTGTCTATGTTTTTCAAAAGTCATTTATTTATATAAAGAACAAAGATCAATGATATATTGCCCGTTTTGTTCAATAACCTTTTGCCATCTTTCAATGAGCTTCATAATTCCTCATTCATAGAAGGACCTGTCTTTATTTGCGAAAAACTGAACAAGGTGCTTATTTACAGCCTCAGCTGAATTGAACGTTATACCATGCAAGGAGTTTTATAGAGAGCGGAACAAGTGGAAGTCTGACAGCGCAAGGTCAGGCAAGTATGGTGGGTGTGGCCACACATCCCATTCAAGCTCCAATAATTTTTGACGGGTGATCAAACTTGTGTGTGGTCTCGCATTGTCGTGATGGAACACAACTCCTTTACAATTAACAAGCTGTGGTCATTTCTGGATGATGGGTTCATTCAAACTGTCCAATTGCTGACAGTACACATTCAAATTGATTGTGTGGTTCCTTGGTAGAAGCTCAAAAAACATGACACCTTTAAAATCCCACCACACTGAGAGCATAACCTTCCTCTGATGAGTGTCTGCTTTCGATGTCATTTGAGGCAAATCAGCACATTGGGATCAAGATCGTTTGTGCACCACATTGTTGTAAACAATCCACTTCTCATCACCAGTTACCAGTCACTTCAAAAAAGGGTAGTTTTGCTCACGTTTAATGAGCATATTGCAGATGTTTATATGCGACGTCAAATGAACTTCTTTGAGTTCATGCGGAACCCAAATATCGAGCTTGCTTACATATTCCAGCTTCTTCAGGTGGTCGTGAATGCTTGAATGATAGATGTTCAATGTTCCTGCAATCTCTCGTGTCGTTGTAACATGGGTTTGACTTGATCAATGCCTTTATTTTGTCATCATCAACCTCGGTGGGCCTCCCTGACCAAGTAGCATCGTTGAGATCAAAATCACCAGCACGGAATTTCGTGAACCATCATTGGCACTGACATTCTTGCAGAGCATTGTCACCGTAAACTTTATGCAACTTTTCACAAGCTTGATGCGCGTTCTTCCCTTTATGGAAGGAAAACAATAAAATATGGCAAAAATGCACAGTTTGGTCTTCCATCTTCAACTTGTTGTAAACTCTCCAAAACTCAACCAAATCGCTCAATTATTTTTTAGAATGAAGCTAGAACTGTCAGCTGTCAAATGACATAGCAATCACATAGATGCAAATGACTAGTACTTCCAAAAATGAACTAGTGCCATCTGTTGCAAACATGCGTCATGACTTTTCCGACGACCCACTATTACTGATCCTAGCTCTGGCCCACACTTAGCTAGGGCTCTAGGGCAAAGTTCCAAGGCAGTACTTCTCAACTGGAACCCACTTCCTCAGTGTTAAGCCTGCTTCGCAGCTGCCCTGCTTTACTTAGCTTAGGAACTCATTCCAAGTGTAAATGCGATTGAATGCTTCAAGCAGCCTGTGTGTCTGTACCTGATACACTAACTCCCAGATTCTGTTTGTCCTGGCTCCCAGCACCTCTTGCTCTAAGTTTGAGGAGGGAAGTATTGGTCGAATTTTGCTTACTGGCCCCTCCTCTTTCTCCATACGTGAGTCTCACCCTTTATATGTCATGAATCATAGACTGATGGGTTCTCTTCTAAATCTGGCCTCACCAATACTCTCATTTGCAGAAATTCCTAAAAATTATAGCCAAATGGGCGCTACCTCCGGTTTCAAATGCAGACATGTTCTTCTCACAGAGAATTTGAGAGGGAGAATTAATTACATCTGCATGTGCAAACATCATTTTAAACTAGTGGTCCTTTCACGGATATTTTCAGGAGAACTTGGAAAAGACTAAATGGAAACCCAGATGTCGGTTGAGGGAACAAGTTATCTCCTTCTCTCTACCCTCCACCAGCCTCTGTATGTGGAAGGAAGGAGCATTGCAAAGATTTATTTTCCCACTGAAACTTTCCTTAGAAAATGGAAATGATTACAGTTTCAAATAATATTTTTTTCCTCAGTTGCATAAATCATGAATGCTAGCCAGAACTCAATTTCAGTTGCTGTCGTCCTTCTTTGTGTATCTGTCAGTTTATGAGTTTCAAACACTCATTCATGGATGAGATGTTATCTATGGAAAAAGTTCTGTATTATTCTGGGGTAAAATATATTAAATATGAATATTTTTTTAAAAGCTAAACTATTCAACTTAAATAGCTATCAGATTATATAGCCTTTTAACATTTTTGGCATTAAAATAACCTATCTTTTATGAAGCGATTATATGTACACTAGATGGTAGTTTGATTTGTTTTAAACGCCTTTACAAAGTTAAAAGTTGGCAATCCTGTGTTGGTTTCTAAATTATTTTTGAAATATTTTCTTGTCTATATAATCCCAAACCCTATGAACCACTGGAATGTATCTTCAAATAGTTTTTCAACAAGTGGAATATTTTCTGAGCCCTTGCATTTCTGAGAATGCCCGCCTGTCCCAATGAAAGACAAATTGCTGGGTATAACGTTCTTAGCTCATAACATGTTCCCCCTCAAAACCCTGCGGAGTCATTTGGCAACCAACTGTTGCAGAAGAAATGTCTGAGATCAACCCAAAGTTTTGTGCCTTTGGAAATAAATCTCTACTGGAGTTGCAAGTTTTTGTTGGGTTTTTTTTTTTTCACTTATTATACCTTCCCCTTTCTCAAGGCATTGCAATAGAATTTCCCCAAGTGCAGTCCACTGAGATTTGGTAGCTTATGGCCATGGGGCCAGATTCCAGCATCACCTAAGTTCAAATCTAATTCCACACTTTACTAACCATTGTATCAGTGGATAGTGTTATGGGATGAATTGTGTGCCCCCAAAAGATGTGTTGACATCCGAACCCCCCACCCAGTATCTGTGAATTTGACCTTAGTTACAAATAGGGTCTTTGTAGACGTAATGAAATTAAGATGAGATCATTGGGGTGGGCCCTAATCCAATATGATTCATGTCCTTATAAGAAGGAAATTTGGACACAGACACACAGACAGAATGCCTCGTGAAGGCAGAGATCAAAAGGAAGACAACTATGTGAAGACAGAGGCAGAGATTAGAGTTTTGCTGCCACAAGCCAAGGAGGCTATTGGAAGCTAGAAAAGGCAAGAAAGGATCCTCTTCTACATGCTCCAGAGGGAGCATGGCACTGCCCACACCTTGATTTCAGACTTCTGGCCTCTTTAATTGGGAGGCAATGGACATCTGTTGTTTTAAGCCACACAGTTTATGGTATTTTGTTAAGGCAGCCCTAGGAAACTAATACAGACTCCTCAGACTTTGAGCTTCAATGACTTTATCTAAAAATGTGGATAATAATGTGTTAGTTGTACGATTGTTGAGAGGTTAAATGTGATTAGATGAGATCTGTCAATTCTGGCACATAGGAAAAACCTACTAAATAGAAGGGGTTGTTATCATCAATGTCCCCGCCACTGTTATCACCACCTTCACCTTCCTTGGGTAGCCTTTTCTCCTCAAAACTTTCTTTTTCTGTACTGTTGACATTTTTTATACACAGCTTATGTGATTTTTAGAAAATAATGTCATTTTTCTTAACTGTGGATTCCAGGCCCACCCCCAAAGACTTTTGATTCAGTAAGTGGCTTCTGGAATGAGTAGTATATGAAGGTGTCCAGACGTGAACTCTCATTAAGTATTGAAAATGCAACATAATTTAACTGATAGACCTGGTATAGGTATTCCTATCCTATAAATATGGAAACGGAGGTCAAAGGAAATTGAACCCAAGTCAGAAAATGTAAAATCAAGCAATTTTTTGAGGCCAAACTTCAATAACTTCACTAGTTTGATGAAATGTGAAACTTTAGACTAGTATGAAAAAATGCCAGATAATAAGGACTCTATAATGCATAAAATATGGGAGACAGTCCAGTATTGGGATTAAGAACACATGCTTTGGAATCAGACAGGATTAGATTCTAGCTGTAGCATTTACTTTCCACCTATATGAACTGGGGGAAATTATTTAACCTTTTAAGGTCTCCAGCTCTTCATCTGAAAATGGGAATAGCATGCATCAGGGTTTTTGTGAAAAGTGAATGAGATGTCATGACAAAGCATTTACCACACAGTAGGTGCTAAATAAAGGGTGTATTTTTGCAAACATGCATTGACATTTATTTCAAAAAAGAAATCAACATCTTCATTTTCCATTATTGTTTTATGCAGGGAGACTGTCCACAGATGAGAAATACTAACTCATTTTAGAAAAGATGTGATATCCATGCTTTCCCAGTAGCTTATTATTATTATTGAGAATAACTTCTCTGGGATTCTTATTAATTTGCCTTTAGCAAGTCTCCTTGTATCTTAGAACTCTCTATTTTTATATTGATGGGTCATTTACCAGAATATATAAGAACCTTTGTTCAAGAATTCCTAGTAGCTACAGAAGATGTGTGTTTAAAGATGCTTTTTATGGCTTATGATTTTCTCAACCTAGTGCCCAGTAGGATTTGCTTTCTGCTATCCTTGGAACATTTCACAATATTCTTCACTGGGCTCCAAAATACAGAGATAGTGGGAACAAGGAAAGGGATGGCTGCTTTCCTGATGTGGGAAAGCAAGAAAGTTTGACATCATCAAAGGACTTGGACACACAGTAAACAGCAAAGAAAATAGACAGGAAACTAATTTGCACAAAATGGCTTCTTTTGTTTTTGTTATTTGAACCATTGAGGATTATATCATATCAGAAATAGCCACCATATTCAAATGATTTATTTTTTTAAAACATGACATGCTTTTCAGATTATCTGACATGATTTCAGTTGTTTCATGTCATCTGTCCTCAACAACCTTTGATGCCAGGTTGCTCAGCTCCCGTTTTGCTTGTTGAGTTTATCATCCAGGATGCAATCAACAGGAAACCAAACAAGAGCTTAAGCAAAAACAATATGTTTGTAGCAGTAAGTCTGCACATAGATGCCACAGACTTGGTGCAGTGGCTCAACAATTTCACCAAGAAACTAGGCACCATTTTTTTCCACTGTGCCTTCCTCAGCATGTTTTTTTGACCTCATGCTTGTCACTTCATAGTTGCAAGATGGCTGCCTCAGTGTCAGGATTTATTCTCAGCCCTGTTTTCTGAGGACAAAAGGGGAAAGGCTGAGAAAGCACCTCTCTTCGCATGCACGACTCTTTAAGCAGTAAACAAAATTATTCCCAGAAAACTTGCCAGCAAGTTTCTCCTTATATCGCTCTAATCAGAATTGGGTAACATGGGCATCTCCAACTGTACAAAACTCTAGGAAAGGGAGTATCAGGCAATTGTGAGTGAGATTACTCTGACTGACTTAAAGCAATCATGATCCATCTCCTAGGGCTGGTTCTGTCCTCTGCCTTCCTGAGCTGCACTTTTCACTTTTGGTATCCCAAAAGTCATGGATGGAAACGAGCCGTGGGTAGTACAGATGGACAACGGCAGCTGGCACGTTACAGCTGAGGTGTAATGTCTGACTGGAGCAATCTTGGTCTAGGATCCTATCCTGTTGTTATCGGTCACCTCGGAAGAACTGTTAAGAGATCCCAGGAACTAATTCAAGCTATTCAGGATCATAGGAGGACGATTTGTACTTTAGTCTGTATGCTTAGAATGGGACATCTATTCAAGTAAGAACTCAGTAGTTATCTGCTCTGGCTCCAAGCCTCCCCTTCTCTTCTGTCTAGCGGTGCTGGAGCTGGGAGTCCACGAACCACACTCCTGCAAGCTCAGTTTGACTGTGCCAGTAACTGGGAAAGGGAGAAAGGACTTCCTCCTCCTATCTGCTCCCTGCCTGCCTGCAGTTCCCGTGTGCCTCACTCCACTGCTTCTTCACTCCAGTAACCGGCAGCTGAGCCCAGTCTGCAGTTTTTCTAAAACATAAAGAACCAGCTTTGGTCAGTCTCCCCCGGAGACCACAGCACCAGTAGGATAAGCCCTGTTCCTCTAAGTTTCTCAGTTGTAATCATCCTGACTTCTTCCTTTTGTTCCCCCAGCCATAGAGGTGGAAGCTTCACATAGTTGCTTCACCTCTGTGACACCTTAAAGTCCTCTTTTCGCCCTTTCCATTACTTAACAACTTGATATGTGTTAATCTTCATGTAAAATTCTCTGTTCAAGTAACTGGTGTGATTTCTGTCTCCAGACTGGACTTGACTCAGTAGCACTGTCATGAAGAGGATACCCAAAAGCAGAGTCCTGAAATACTCCATACTTCCCTACACCCAGGTTGTCTGTTGTAGCAGCAGGTCCCTTTATTAAGCCTTCAAAGAAGCTTAAAGGCAAATAAAAGTCACTTTATTATTACATTAAGGTTCTGGACCCATACACTTAACGTGGAAGCCCTAACCCTGATGAGCAGAGCTAGACCTAGTGGGAGTCCATCTGACTAGGAGCCTGAGCACCCACCTTTTTCCTGGGTCCCTTTCAAAGGAGACAGCCTCTCTCAAGCAAGAAGCATACCCAGGCCTGTCTTGGCCCCACCTACTCCCCAAATAATGGGACCAGGGGAAGAGCCACCAATGGTGACAGGTAGGAAAGGGGAATATATTTCGAGAGAGGAAAATCCAAAGGCCAGGAATCTCAAGAGACTGAATCCAAAGAGAAGATGTGAAGTGGCAACTCAGTATTTTAATCCCTTTGACCCTCTCTCCCAAAGCTTGACTCTTAGCAACATGCCTAGTAATATCCTGGGCTTAACCTATACATGTTAGCACTCTGAGGATAGGGATATCCTCATCCTAACGAATATTAAGTAGAGTCTGCTCTAGAGTAAAAATTATAGGCTAACAACTAATGTGGTGAATACCTGAGGTAGGAAAGTTGGATGATTTAGACGCATTTCTATGAAGTTGAATAATTCCCATTCTTCACATCACAGATCTTGTGTCTAACAAATTGGGACTGACAGTCTAAACTCATGATGCCCTCATTCCTAGGAAGAACATAAAAATCCTGATTCTTAAAAAAACTTTCCTTTTTATAGATTCTGAGTTCCATAAACTTTATTAAGCTGCTTTATTACAACACATTTTTGAAATATTACAACACCAAATTCCCTTGTAAAAATATTTAAGAACTATTAACATTTTATTTTTGCTGCCTTTTGAAGCATATAGGGATTCATTTAATAGTAAGAGTTATCATTTTTTTGAGCTATGAGCCAGGCATATTAGTTCATTTAACTTTACTATTTATCTATATTCACATTAATAGTATATTGGTTTGAATTAGGAAGTATTGCAAGCAACAGGAAACCCAAAGTAACGGTGTGTTAAACAAGTGAGGAATTTATTTCTCCCTCATTTAGTCAGTCCAGGGCTAGTATGGCAGTTCCATATCCAGTAGGTACCCAAAGATCCACCTATTTTGTTGCTCTGTTGGCTCCTGTGTGATCACATGTGACTTGGACCTTGTGATCCAAAATGTTGTTCAAATTCCAGCCATCTCATCTGAATTCCAGCAAGCAAGGAAACACCTGTTCTCCACTGTTAAGGACACTTAGAAGTTAAACACATCACTTCTGCTTATATCCCATTGATCAGAATTACTCATAGAGTCACACCAAGCTGCGAGGGAGGCTGTGTAGTCTTTACTCTGGACTTTCAAAGAATTAGCATCTACTCAAATATCATACGGTATAAAATTCAGCACATGTAGAAAGACACTAAGGAGAAATTTTTAAAATTTTGCTTGCAAATTTTGAAGCAAATGCACTACAAGACAAAGTAGGATTCAAGAACAGCTTAGTTTTTAGCTGAGTGCTAAAACATTAAGGAAAAAAAGAGGAGCCATTATCTAGGTAAAGTTTGACAGCTTTACATTGATTATTTAGAATGTTTAAAAATACATAAGTAGGGCCGGCCAAGTGGCTCAGTTGGTTAAGAGTGCGAGCTCTGAGCAACAGGGTTGCTGTTTCAATTCCCACATGGGCCAGTGAGCTGCACCTGCGCTGAGCTGGCAGAATGGCTCAGCTGGTGAGAGCACATGATCCTAACAACTAGGTTGCTGGTTCAACTCCTACATGGGATGGTGGGCTATGCCCATCTGCAACTGAGATTGAATACAGCCCCTTGAGCTGAGCTGCCCAGAGCTGCCAATGGGCAGCCGGATGGCTCAGTGGTTAGAGCGTGAGCTCTTAGCAACAAGGTTTGCGGTTCGACTTCTCCATGGGATGTTGGGCTATGCCCACCCACAACTAAGATTGAACACGGCACCTTGAGCTAGTGGCCACAAGCTGCCCACGGGCGGCTGGATGGTTACTGGACTTGGAGCTGAGCTAGCTGCGCCCTCCACAACTAAGACTGAAGGACAATAACTTAGCTGTTCCCCTTCCTCAATTCCCCAATAACATCTTTAAAAAAAAAATACATAAGTGATAACTGTAGTTAATGATCACATTAACATAAGTTTGACTGATACAACTCAACTTTCCATAATTATGGGGTAATTAAAATTATCCGATTAGTTAAAAATGTTTTAAATTCCTTATATCTCTGTAAGCAATACTGAACAAAATAATTAAAAACACAACCTACAGAATATATTCACTCAAAATGTAAATATACAAAAATCCAAAGTTAAATAAACATATGTAATTGTAGGACCCTCCCTAAGTCATTTCATTACTGAAGATGCTATAAGTAGAGAGAGTGACAGAAAAGACAATATGATGGGAAAAAAAAGTGCTGGCCTGGATGTCTGGAGACAAAGTTCTACAACTTAGAGTAAATTACTTAACCTCTCTGGACGTTAGATTCCAAATCCTTATGAAATAAGAAGGTTGAGCTGTGTATCTGCGGCCTACCTCTATAAGCCTTACTAATCTACACTGACTAAAGGGCAGAGCTTATATGGCATTTTCTAAGGAAATTTGTCCAGGAAAAGTAAGTCTAATGAAGCAAGATCATTTGAAACCAGGGAATCTGATTCATCTTTAAAGTAAATAAAAATTGTCAACACGAGCCTACTCCAATCTCCAAAATTGTGTGTGTGTGTGTGTGTAAGGGGAGCATAGCCCAAGTTTTCACAGTATTTGGAACAGCAATATATCTAGGTCCATAGCGATGGACTGTGACTGGCCAAGCTAATCATTGCAATCCTCTTGTTTTCTCAGCCTCCCTTGCAGCTATGGGGGGCTAAATCAATATATATGGCTATGAAACCCTCTGCTTTCCAGAAGCATCTCCAAGGATTACTTTTTAGGAGAGAATGCTTTGCTACTATTGATCTAGGCTAACTTAATTATAAATATTAGCTCGATGAATGCACTTCCTGACCAGTCAAGCCAGAATGTATTCATCTTTTAGGCATTTCCCCCACAAAACATTTACTCTCGTTTCTCTCAATAAATAATAACCTATGCATTCATTTGTGTACTTGATCATACCTTGGCTCTATAATTGGAAAGGTTTTAAAATGAAGAAAAAAAATCTGTTGACCAAGGAGGAACATGTCTGTTAAACTCCATGTCTATCATAAGCCTGGAGAGCTTGGGGATTCATATTTTTTGAGTATATGAAATAAAACAGTCATGTTAATCAACCTTTTAGACATAGCTGCATTGTCAAGTAGAAAAAAATAAATAGCTGGAGTCCAGTAATTCTCAGTTCTATGTACCCAAATCAGTTGTGGTGCTTTAAAAATAAAAGTACAGGGCCAGCCGAGTGGCTCAGTTGGTTAAGAGCTCGCTCAAGAGTTTGAGCTCTGAGCAACAGTGGTTCGAGTCCCGGCCCGAGCTGAGCAGCCACTGAGCTGCCAACAGGTAGCAGGATGGCTCAGCTAAAAATAAATAAATAAATAAAATAAAATAAAAATAAAAGTACAAGTCCCTTCCACCTATTCCATACCCCTGCTGACTTAAGGGGTCTGGCAGTGTCTCGGGCATCTGTAAGTTTTAAAGCCCTACAGGTGACTGTTACAGGCAGTCGAGGCTGAAATACTGTGCTTTATTAAGTCACAGAAGCTGTGACCCTTCAAGATGCTTAGGTGAATAAGGTGGTATCTGTAACAGGTATCAGGGGTTGTGGTCTTGGTTCTGGAACTCAGCAGCTAGATGACTTTGGGCAGATCACTTACCAATACTCTTTGAGCCTTAACATGTTATTAGTAACATTTGCTGTGGCTGTAAACATCACGTTTATAAAAACCACATGCAAAATTATAAGCGGTTTCAAAACTTTTAACATAGTATTTAAAGCTGTTTTTCTCTTCCTAGAGTATCCTTTCTCTTCATCGCAAAAATCTACTGTTTCTTTGAGTACTAAATTTATGACTCTGAGGACTTGCCTGTCCCAACCACACAGGACTGTTATCTCATCTGTGTTTCTGCAGCACTTTCTACATTACCGCTCCATACTGACCCTCGCTGGTATAGTGTAAGATCCTACAGACTCAGGAAAGCCTTATTCTTTTCAGTATCCTGTGCCCAGCAATGTTAGCTGAGGTAAGCCAAAATGGCTATCACCTTATCGTTGAAGACAGTAATTGCCCTAATAGATCCCAGTCACTTATTTCTTCTTTTTCAAAAGCTGAATCTTTTTTCTTCTGTGTACTTTACTTGTGGAACTCCAACATGAAAAAACGGATGAGGGGAGAGCTGCTGAGATCTGCTCTAGTAATTAATTACAGCACTAGTGATAATTTATTCGTGCCTATATGTGGTAGGCACCTGGCTACCCACCTAGAGAGACATTATTTAATTCTCTCAACCATCTTATAAAATATATACTATTATTATTCCTGTTCTACAGCTAGATAACTGAGGTTCAGGGGACTTGTGTAATTTGCTCAAGCAGGTCACAGTCCAGAAAGTGGAGCCCAGATTCGAATATATCTCACTCCAGAGCCTTAAATCTTAACCACTGTACGCACCTTCTTCATCTTGAGATATTCTGAAGAGTCCGTTCCCTGGTGTGGATCAGGGACACGCAACTAGAGTTCATCGGTCCGCTCATTTGACAGCGAATATACTACAGCTGTAACTGTAGCTGATCAGGCTGGAGGGTGGAGGCATCGTCCCAAGAACCATTTCCTCTTGACGACTCGGACACCAAGGAGTGCCCCAAACGTAACTAAACTGCACGCGAGCAGTCCGCAGCCAGGCCCTGCCCATCGCCAAGAGGTCACTCGGATCCGGCCAGAAAACGCCCGGTAACCTCCGGGAGCCGGAGGCGCGGGTCCGCAGTTCGCGCGCGGCCTTTTGTTCTGGAAGACACGGTGCTCCTCACGTTTCCCGAAAATATCTCAAGCCTCTGACCTTCAGCCCAGCAGTTCCACTCGCGCCACGTTCCGAGCACCTACAAACACAGTCCTTCCCTGCCGCGAACTTGCCGCCGGAAGTGACGGACCCACAGCGTCGCTCCTCCCATCGGGGCGGGGAAGGAAGATGGCGGCGCCCTGCAGCCGGTGAGGAGAGAGGACACGGGATCCCGAGGAGCGGCCAGACACCGATGTTATGGCCGCATCTCCGCACTGTCTCTCCTCACGCCTCCTGACAGGTACGGCACTCGCTGTCGGGCACGACCCTGGGAAAATTCTCTTCTTTTGCCACGTGCCACACCGTGGTTCCGGCTGGCCTCAACCTTGGGAGCCCTTGGGGAGGTCGGCTGGGCACTGGTGGCGGGAGGTGACCTGTGGAGTAGCCTGAAGTGATGAAGGCACGGACGTAGGGTCTAGTCTTGCACTGTGGCTCTGGCGGTCCGTCCCGCTCCCCTCGAGGAGTGGTGTCTGGTGTTTCGGTTTTCATAGAGTGGAGGCTGGAGGAGAGAGAACAGGGTAGAACCTTAGGGCTCCACGAGCCTTTGGGCTTATCAGAGCCTCAGTCTGTAATTATTTATTAACATACCGGTTTATCATGTGTTTCTCCCAGCTAGAAACTAAGCCTTATGAAATCAGTGACAGTTTTTCTCTGGTTCACCTCTGTGTCCCCAGTGCACGGAACAGCACCTGGTGTACATTGTTGACTCTCAGTGATGATTTGTGAATGAATGAAATGTGTCCTGATGGAGATATTAAAGAGGAGGCTGGAAATAATTTTACCCCCAGTAGTTTAGGATGATAACTAATGGCTGTGTGAGGAATGTACTGCCGCTGGTCCATATTGGAAATGGATAGGAGAAGCCAGGGACTGTGACTCCTTTTTGGTCAAATCCCAGAAACTTTTCTCAGGCCCCATGTATCACAAGCTCTCTGCAGCATCTGTCAATATCGATCCCTGTGACTCTGAAATTCCTTTCCTCATTTTTCTCATGGCATTGTTATTTTATGGGTCTTTTCTGGTCTGTGATCTCAGGGCAAATCTTTTGACTTTTCAGAATTGAGTTTACTCATTTATAAAATAAGGCAATTGAAGTAGATGATTTCTAAGGTCCCTTCTGTTTCAAAGAGTGGGGAAGAGGGTGGGGAATGGGAATAAAGGTGAAACAAGATTGGCTATTGTTGAAGCTGAGAGAAAAGTAATGGGGTTCATTGTATTCTTCTGCTTTTGTATATGACTGAAATTTTCCATAATGATAAGTTTTTTTTTAAAGGTCTGTGATTCTTTCTGAATTACTTCTTTGTTATCTTCTATCATCCCTGACTGACTATGCTTTCGTCCTGACCCTAGGTACCCATTCTCACAGGGCTCAACCTTTCTGAGTGCTTGAATTAACACCTCTGTAGAAGGTTTTTCCAATGTGTGTTCCTCAGACTAGCTGCTTTTCTGCCTTTTGCTTCTGTACTTTCAGCTTTCTATAGAACAATTCCACTTGGCTGCTCAGAATTCCCCAGTTCCAGTAAGTGGGCTGCATATGGTCCCCATGATTTGTTGCCAGATCAGTCTTTTCAGTGCCGGTAAGAAGGAATTAATAGTTTAGCTTTTCATAGCGGTGAACATAATCGCCAAAAAATCTGCTAGTAAGTGGTCTGTATTACTTACTCTGATCCACTTGGAAGGTCCACTACAAGAGCTTGATGTGGAAGCAGCATGGTTGGAAGGGTGGCAAAGAGGTAATCTGGGACTATGTTAGCTATCTAGTGGTCATGTCTAAAATTGCTTCTAAACATTCAAAGTATTTTATAGCCTTTCAAAAAAAATTCAGGACCTTTCAGTTATTTGTCTGCTCACTTCATTTTAAAAGCCCTACTACAATCACAACTCATTGATGATGAATAGTGGATATGGTCACATGTTTCCAGATTTTTAATGTATCTGTCGTAAACCCTCTGTATCTTCAAACCTAAATTTGTTTACATAGGGCTTAAATGTCTTTGAATTTCTAGGCACCGATTCATAGAAATGTGACATGTTTTGACCAAATGAAGTGTTTTATCATTTAAAAGTACGATTTCCTAGCCCTTTTTTTCTTACTACCATTCTGTAAAATCTCAGTTTGATCCACTTAGTCATGACAGTTTTTTTTTAAGGTGGCTTTTTTCCCTCCCAGCAACATGTATTTCTCACTGAACCTGAAGAACTTCAAACTGGTTTTGAAATTAAGGCCCAGAACAGCAAAACCTTGATGTCTTCTAGCATAGTCGTTTAACATTGGAATCCTGTTTCTTATTTATTTATTTTTTTTAAGTTTTTTTTTTT